>NC_087201.1:89869138-89871638 GCF_015104395.2 Macrobrachium nipponense
GGGCTCAAGCCACTTGTTGCTGTGGTTGGATAAATGCCTTGGGAGGAGAGGGGAGGTCCGAGGGGGATAGGATAGGGGGTTAGAGAGGGGAAAGAAAAAAGTTGAACAGAAAGGAGGGTAGACACGAGGGGAGGACGCTCTGCAGGATCTTGGGAAGGATGGTAGGTTTGTCGACAGCGAGTGCTGCCCTCCCTCACTCTCTCTCTCTCTCTCTCTCTCTCTCTCTCTCTCTCTCTCTCTCTCTCTCTCTCGTTGCAATGCTTCTCCATTGCCCTTCTTCGTACCGTCTTTCATTTGAAAATTTATTCCTTTTGAGATTGGATATTCGTGGTGTATTGTGCGTGTCCCTGTGTGAGAGAGGGAGAGAAGATGTATATTATGGTTGTGTATGTGAGTTGAGAGAGTCTTGCTTCGCGTTTTATATTACATGAGAGAGAGTGAGGAGTGTTATTAATCTTGAGAGAGAGAGAGAGTTTATTGAAATTATACGTTAGAGACAGAAGATTATGGATTTGTGTATGCTTGTGTGTGTTTAGAGAGAGAGAGAGAGAGAGAGAGAGAGTGGGGGGCGGGGGGTGTTTGTGCAGCCGGGCTCTAGGGCTGTGGGGACTGGGGACTTCTTTTGGTGGTTTCAGTGGTGCGGTCGAAAGAGAGTTATGGTGAGGCTGTGTGGCTGGCCTGGCCAAGCGTTTGATGTTTATGCTGCGGTATAAAGTTACCTTAGCCTCCTCTATTGAGACGAGGAAGTCATTGCACTGAGCTACCCAAGAATAGTGGTTTTCGGGCACTTCATAGTTTCGAGGTCATTAAAAGTTCGTTTTTGTCAGTTGAGAAAGGAGAGGAATGATGTCGGGATTGAACGAATGAAGTGGTTAAGCTTAAGATTTTTCTGTCTTTCGCTCGTTTTTGTAGACGTCTGTTATATGCACGGGAAAGAATAATGTCAGTTGATCATATTAAATAAAAAAAAAGTATGGATTCCTACAATGGGCATTCCTTGAGGGAGACGGAGCTGTGTGAGGGGAGTCGAGAGTCATGGTTGTGGCGATGACAACATACATACCCCTGGGTGCCACAGGCACAGAGAGACCCTCTGTTCCCAGACTGACCCTCTTCTTATAACCCCTTTCAAACCCTCACCCCCCTACATAACTCCGCCACTTTCGCCCCCTCGCCCGTTGCGTCCCCCTCCTCCTCTTGGGCGCCTCAGTGCTGCGCTCTGAAATTCTTGTTTCGTTTAGCTTTACATGTTTTTGTGCTTTGGTAAAGTTCACCGCTAGAGCACTCGATATGGATACTTTTGGAATTAGCTCTTTCTCGTTTACGCCTCAAACTCAACGCACAACATCTGTGTCCACCGTTTTCCTCTCGAATTCACTCTTACTTCTCCACCTCTTGAATTCCATATTAATCAACTTACTGCTTGAATTTAGCCCTGCTCGTCTACCTAGTGAATTTAGTGTTGCTCATCAGCCGCTAGAATTCAGCCTCGCTCATTTACCCCGTGAATTCAGTGTCGACTATCTACCACTTTAATTTAGTCTTGCCTTTCTACTTCGCGAATTCATTGTTAATCATTAACGGCTTAATTCAGCCTTATTCGTCTAACTCATGAATTTAGCATTAGTCCTTGGCTGCTTGATTCACAATGACTCGGTTACCTCCTGAACTCAACGTCTGCCATATGATTTCTGTTACAATCGCCTCGTATACAACATCACACTTTTAATCCCTTCATAATTCACCATTCAAAAACTATTACAAGGAGATCGTGGCCTTATGAAAGAGAAACTGCATTAAGCATTGGTCGTTTATTTTGCAGTAGTCATATTAGACAGATGGACTAGGACGCAGCATTAGTAAACTTACCTCTTAACGTATAGTTTTAATGCATAACATTAGATTGCAATACCACATGTATGTATGTATATACATACATATATATATATATATATATATATATATATATATATATATATATACATACTCGTATATATCACTGAATTCTTATATGCTTCATACTTTCGTTGAGCTGGGGAATGATTAGCAAAACAAAACATGGACCTCGTCAGGGTCAAGCAACAAAAAAGTCATGCGCAGAGACAGTCACTTCAGTGACTAATACTTAAACATAAAAGCTACATTTCTGCGAGTTTTAAACTTGAAGGATAGCATTTGCTTGTGATAATGCTTTAAGTATTGCATTTTATTTAGTATAATATATATAATATATATATATAATATATATATATATATATATATATATATATATATTATATATATATATATCCATAAGTATAATGTTTGTTCAAGTACGTCGTATTTATGCATGCCAGTTCATAAGCGTTTATTTTCACATGCACTTGTGTTTTTAATGGGTTTGCGTAGATAGACGATGAAATTCATGAGGTTCTGTATGTTGATTTTTCTCCGCAGGACATAAAACTCTCTCTCTCTCTCTCTCTCTCTCTCTCTCTCTCTCTCTCTCTCTCTCTCTCTC
>NC_087201.1:89876638-89901638 GCF_015104395.2 Macrobrachium nipponense
AAGTCTGTCAAGTAACTGGGAATGAAAGAAATATCTGATAAATACGAGGCAGGTACTATACTACATCATTATCAGCAGGTGTACTCCTACCATTAAAAATGTTGATACATATCCTCTTATGATCTCGCAATTATTATATTCGAGAAATTCCTGGGCCTTCTCCAGGCCTGCATCCCCAGCTTGGCAAGATACCTGCCTTTCTCCAAGGAGGCAGCCTCTGGGTCGGAGCCTTCTCTTCATGGCTGCCCTTTAGAGACTGGTGAACCTTGGGGCTTTTGGGCCTCAAGCCTGAAGTTCTTGGGCCCTCTCCAGGTCCGCTTCCCCAGCCTGGCAGGATACCTGCCTCCTTCCGAGGAAGCAGCCCCTGGATCGGACCCTTCCCTCCATGGCTGCCCTCTAGACTCTAGAGTAGTGTTTCTCAAACTTTTTACCTCAGGGCGCATCTAAGAATTAACAGAAACGTTGGGGCGCACCTTTGATTTTAATATGGACAAGATACTTATGAAATTTGAATTTATTGTGAGGTTTCAGAAACTTTAGATTGCTGGTACGGTAATACTTTCTTCCCGAGACGATATTTTACTTTTTTTGTGCAGCGTTTAAGCATATTAAAATATGTGTTTTTTATATGCTGCATATTTTTATTTTCTTTTAATTGTCTTTTTCCTCACCTATTTCCTTTTGGGACTGCTTTACCTGCTAGTGCCCTAATGATAATAATAATATTAATAATGATGATAATAATAATAATATGTATTTTGGTAGAAGACCCTCTTTTAGGCAAATACTGTTAAAAAGGATGGCAGAATTAAGCGAGTTGATTTTATGTATTGTTTTTTCTATTTTCCTTGCAATTCGCTTCTCAGGCTCAGCGATGTTTCTGAGTAACTGGCCAATATTCATATTGGGAATTTTCAAAAAATTGTAAATGCTGAAGGAATCTTTTATTAGAACAGGTTATCAGGTCCAGGTCAAGCAGGGGTCGTCGTCAGTGCCGGTATTATTCCGTAAGCGTAGTTCAGTTCGCGCCAGGACGACCCTGGCCCGAACTGAACTACGCTTACGGAATAATACCGGCACTGACGACGACCCCTGCTTGACCTGGACCTGATAACCTGTTCTAATAAAAGATTCCTTCAGCATTTACAATTTTTTGAAAATTCCCAATATGAATATTGGCCAGTTACTCAGAAACATCGCTGAGCCTGAGAAGCGAATTGCAAGGAAAATAGAAAAAACAATACATAAAATCAACTCGCTTAATTCTGCCATCCTTTTTAACAGAACTACGGACTTCACTTTCTTATTTCCGTTTCCACTCTCTCTCGTACGTCCTCTTCCTCTCTTATCCTTCGTCTCTTATCTCTGATGATCTGATCCTCTCTACTTCCTCAGAGTCCTATATATATACGTCGATCTCGGGGCGGGGCTGAAAGGCGGAGCGAACCAACGAGCGTTTCCATGCCAAGAACTTCTTCGAAAAGACTGGATGATGTGTTACGTCATACCCAAAGCGTCGTGTCGGTACCGGCGACCGCCTGCTGGAGTTCCACAAAACAACAGAGGATTCCCGAACAATCATGAGAACAGACGCCCCAAACACGTGCTCCTGGAAATGCCTCCTTGCTGCAAACCTACTCGAAGATGCATTTCTCTTTCCTTTAACATATGTTTCTTAGCTATAAAGCGATTACAATGACACTGACGAATATCTTTGATAAACCTTATTAAGAAATCTCTATGATTTTAAAAAATTGTTTAAACACTGTTAGAAAGAGAAGGTTTTAAAATGACCAACTATTAGGAATCAACAGTTTATCGAGTTCATTACTTGATAAAAAGATGATTTGAAACGAGGGAAATCTTCAAACGCGATTTGCTTAAAACAAGAATTTTACCGATTCGACGGTTTGTGGAAACGTCGACGAAAATATTATCTACTGCATCTACCCCTCCACGATCAGGTCAGTTGTTTTCTTAACCAGATTTCCTTCGTCCCTGTAAGGTCGTTGGTGAAACCTAATTAACCAGATCGATAAATAGTATTGTGCAGTTTCAGACCGGGCAGATATATTTCCAATCCACATTAATTCCTCTCTTACCTTTCGTATCTTCTCTTCCCTTACTTCCTAATGAGTACCATATTCTTTGGAAGCAGTTAATAATAATAATTGTATTTCAGTGTCGTCTCTGATGCCATTTATATGAGGACTTTAGGGAGCGTTTTCACGGCCTTAGGAAAATCTACACAGATTTTGCATGTGACATAAATTACTATGAATTAGACTCTCTCTCTCTCTCTCTCTCTCTCTCTCTCTCTCTCTCTCTCTCTCTCTCTCTCTCTCTCAAATCTTGCGAAATCCAACAGAATTACATAAGGATGATTGTGTGTGTTTGTTGTTATTTGTACGTATCTGTATGAGATTTTATGATAGTTCATACCCGTTCCATAGCTTTGTAGTGTAGTTTGTATTTATAGAATGTTTCTCCTTTCATTTTTAATTGTTAGTGTTTAGTGCAACGTAGGTAATTTAATCTTGGCGGAATTATTAGTCGTTCCATACCTTAACTTTTCTCTAGAGACTGAAAATTCCGCAGTAGTGGCGACTGTGTATTATTATTTCGCTTTTTAAGAAATATAGGAGAGATTAAGTGCATATGATTAGTCCGGGTTCATGTAAAGGAAAATTTCTTGAAAGAGATTCATTTATTAAATTGTTTCATTCTTTCCACACGCCGTTTAATTCTAAGTTTTGTTCCCCGTTATGAGACTTGTTGGGGTTTTTATTTATTAAGTTGTAAAGTGATTTCAGGGAGAGTTATTTTTTGAGGCGTAGGAAATGGAAGATTTTACCTCTGGAAGGTTCACTTAGAATTTAGGGTATGTTTTCTAGAAAGAACTTGTTTGCTGGTTTTATTCAGAGAACTCTGCAGACTTGGTTCAACATGGCGTTGCTTATTCCATTCTTGTCAAAGGCCCACCCCCCACCCCCTTTTTTTAAATGTATGCATTTCACTGATAGCAAGAATCTTTCCAGCTACACAAGTTTTTTTATTTTCTTTTTTCTTTTTTTAAGTTTTGCTTTCTTTAGCCGTTGAAAGCCGCCAGTATGTACTGTCTGTTTTAGTTAAAGTCCTCTGTTTTTTATGTATATTAACAAGTACTAACGTATAGGCAAACAAATACAAAAATTAGTTTTGTTCGGGGTATATAAAACCTCTGTCCTTTGTGAGAGAATTGGTGTTTGTCGTTTCATAAGTTGTGAGCTGTACAGTCCTTAAGATGAGTCTTGGTTTCCCATTTGCTGAAACATTGGTGGAAGAATAGACTCGTTTCAAAACCCAATTGCTAAGGGCCCTCTTCGCTTTAAATAGCCTTTAAGTGTCTGAATTTTTGGAGTTCACCCTTGCTATACGTATAGAAAGGTAATATGATAAAAAAGGTTAAACATCTGGGGAATCTTCTACAAGTACGATTATCGTGTACCCTGCAATTTGTGTAATAGTTTAATTTCATGGCGTTACAAAAATAATTTTGTAAAGGAATTATTCAAAAGGGCTCCAAGAATTCCTCTGTGCTTATGTTTAACAGTTAGTATAATTGATATGTTAACTAACATCCGACGAAGGGAACCGTTCTGTTCAGCGATTGTGAAGGCCTTTGTCCAGAATATCACCTTCTACAGACGGCTGCGTTTAAAGGGATGATTCTCATAACGCAGCAGATGATGCATGCATGCATGCAAGCAGTTCTCATTCCTGATTCCTTTTATGTCCTGCATTTCTCTGTATGTGTTTGGCAGCAGCAGTCTCATTGTCTCTTTATGAAACTGTGGAGGGCGTAAGTGTCACCTTTCCTTGTGTGTGTGTGTGTGCACGCGCGCGCGCTAGCGAGTGCGTGTGAAATTATTGGCGAACGTACTACGATAATAATCGTGTACTTTGTTTTTTATAGGCGGAATTGAAAGGGTATTGTTGCTGGGTCTGGTGCCGCGATGCGGCGAGACCATAATATTCTTAAATAATGACCAATTGTTTAGAAGCATTAACGGTTTTGTCCTCCCTGAGCGACGAGAGTGCTCTCTCTCTCTCTCTCTCTCTCTCTCTCTCTCACCTGAAAGCTGAATCCAAAGGAAATGGAACGAGCTGTTGAATGATTAAAACGACCACGACCGCTGCCTTTGATCTCCATCCCTCACTTTTTTTTCCTTTTTTGGTGGGGTAGATGGGGGAGAAGGAGGAGGAAGGGGAACAGGGGATGATTTGGAGGTAGAAATATATAGCAGGGAATATCCAACATCGGATTGCTTTCCTAATTTTTGTAGATGTTTGGGGAATGCTTGGCCCCAGGGCGTCACTTCTGGGTTGGTTATGTTGGCAACAGGACCGACCGATGCAGGAAGGTAGAGGGGATGAATCCCGTTTTCCTATTTTCTTGTTGTACAATAATTTCAAACTTCATACATTTAAAACTATAATCACAACGTTGTAATTGCGGAATTTCATTACACATACTATTAATTAAAATCTTGCTTAGGAGCTCCAAATCATTCATTATTGGTGTAGCGTCATAACTTGATACTTTATCTCCCTCAGGTGTTTCGTGTTGGTTTGGTTCTGTTTTCCTCCTTTAACTGTTATGTGCTATTTGCCCGTATTGTTACGGCTCTTTGTCCTGCCATGTTTGCCGTTTCCACAGGAGAGAGAGAGAGAGAGAGAGAGAGAGAGAGAGAGAGAGAGAGAGAGAGAGAGCGACTACTTTCGTCAGCGTTTTGTGTAACCGAGAATTAGTGGAAAGGTCACGAAAGGTGTAAAGTTTTGATAAGAAATTTGGTTATTAAATCTCCTCGCGTATAAGGCCGTGTGTGTTTGTACGCAGACACGTATATTTGTGAAATAGTTAATTTTGGCTTTTTTTTTTTTTTTTTTTTTTTTTTTTTTTTTGTAATGGTTAAATGGTCATCTTTGAATACGGAAACGGAAACATAATCGACTCTGAAACCGTAATCGAATCACTGTGAGAAGTTCTGTGTATTGATTTATGTCATTCCATTGATCAATTCCTTTTGTTTGCGTTTGTGCCACGTTAGGTCGCTTTTCCGTTGTCAGGCAGGTTTGTGTCGTGTTGTATCGTTTTGTTTGTTTGTCGTACAGAATGGCTTGATCACTGTTATTCCTCCTGTGTTCTCGTCAGTTCAGTTTCTGGAATAGACGCATTCAAATAGTAGGTAGGTAGTCTTTTATCTCTCATTCGACTTTGATACGTTAAGTTGATTTATTTTCTCTTTTCAATGCTCACCACAGAACAAAGTCCTGTGAGGAAGGATAGAAAATTTATTTACCTTTTACATAGAATAAAAGTTTTATTGCAAAATTTTACTATTTTATTTTAGCAGTGGCATAGTTTCCGGATGGCGTCGCGCAATCTGCATTTGTGTTCGAGTCTAAATTCCTGAAAGATTCTGAACATTTTGAGCTTTTGAGGATTGAAAATGATATCCAGGTGAGTGAACTTTTCACGCCAGCTCTCGCGACAAACACTTCCTTTTATTACCAATCAATGGTGCAGATGTGATATTGACGCAGTCGCCTGTAACGGGAGACCAGTTATCTCTAACTGAGCGAGTTTTAAATCCTCTTCTTTATTGGTACCACGCGGATAATGTTATTTCAATCGAATATAATATTTTTTTTTTTTTTTTTTTTTGGGGGGGGGGACATACTCAGAGACTTTTTCGGAGCCCTTGTCAGGCTGTTGTGTTGTCCATTTTCATCCAGCTAATTTTGAATTGCAATTGGAACGGAAAGCACAGCATATTACCCAAGGGATTTCTGTGCCGTGGTTTAAAGAGAGAGAGAGAGCGCACCAGTCTTCACTAATCACCATCCAAGCACCACAATGATGAGATGCAACTCAGTCGAAGCTAATACATCTGATTATTTAGAGGAAGTGTTACCAACAGGTGCTGTTGTAGTAAGACAGGATATTGCATGCATCTCCTCATTCTTAGTGGCTCATAATTAATTAAAAACTTTTTATTCCGTATTTAGTGAAGGGAAGTAATTACTCGATCTCATTAAGGCAAGCTAGTCGACACGATCTGACGTAGATTTAATTGCCTCGTTAACGTTTCATTATCCCTTTAAATGGTGGCTCGATGACCATCATAATGCTGATGATAATAGCTGACACCTGCCTCTCCCTCGCTGACTTGTTAAGACAAAAAAAAAAAAATTTTTTTCCCAATGAGTGAAGGCAATTAAATGGCCTCTTTGCTGATTAGAACGCGGACTTTTATTTTCAGCAGCAGCAAATAATTTCCTCTTTCGTCTGTTGACGAGAACTAGGTCAAGCATTTACGCAACAATATTATTCGCCAGACTAATAAGTTGACTTTGTGTACATAATGTGTTGGTCCAAATGCTAGTGCGTTTGCTCGTCTTAGTTTCATCCTTTATACAATCAACTTGCATTCCATAATTTACTTACATTGTTATCTTTTTATTTATTAATTTTGTCATTTTTTTCTCTTCTTATAATTGATCTCTTCTTCCTGTATTTCTTATTACCTTTTGTTGCTTCATTCAGACGAACACCATATTGTTTGGAATATTGAATTTCAAGTCAATGGCCCCGGTGGTGGGCTTGTTCCATAAGAATAGAGTTCATCTTTTGAATCAGGAGTGGAATTATGGCATACGCATACGAGCGCACGCAAACTCGGGGATTAGATGCTCTATGCTATATAGGATGGAAGATTCTAAAAGAGAGCCGGCAGAGGAACCTTGGCCTGATAGAAGAGAGAAGAATATATTTGTGCATGCATGTTGTATGCTTGCCAACCTTTGAGATATTCTAGACTTTCAAAAGTCAAGTTACTTAATTGTGTTCTCAAATATTCTCTTTTTTTTCTCTCGTTTACATTAAATTTGAGGTGCCTCTACCCGAAAGAATGCGTTTGTATGTTTATGCAGATCTTTGAAATTAAATGCCCTTAATACTTGTACTTATACTAGTAGAAGGCTAAATATGACATTAAAAAGCGAAAAGGGAGTTCATTAATCAAATCCAGAAAAATACTTAGGATTGGCTTAAAAAAAAAAAAAAAAAAAACAGAGGTGTAATCCATGTGGCCCACGTGATTTCAGTGGCCATAAAAGATGCACATAACATATCTGTGAAGATCAAAAGTCTGTGGGTTAGGGCACTGAAGGGTTTCATTATTAGAAAACTGTAATGACTAACATTGAAAGAACAGCCGGTATGAAGCCGATACTGTTTTCTTCCGAAATGACTTCTTTTTTACCCTCGAAAGTTATCTGAGGAGCTGACGTATGGAATATATCTGAATAATCAGTAAAAGACATTAGATCTGAGTTTATATATTTGGCGCTACAATTTCTCGAAAGTTATTGCTCAGAAGGGCTGAGAAGTCTTGAAAAGCTTATGTTGATTCGCCGTTCAGTTACCGTGGCTCAGTGAGTTTGTTTACAGAATTCTCTCGTTTTACTTATTCACTCCCATTTGCCTTTCTCCCGTGTCCATACGCTTTTGAGGCCTTTCTCTATGAACAGGAGCGTTAATCAATGGGAATAGATGTTGTGGAAGCATTCGTCTCATAATTCACGATTCTCCTCTCTCAAACTCATTTGGTGTCATTCTTTGTTGCTGTTTTTCATTCTGACTGTTGATTCATTTATTTACTTTTTATTATTATCATGTTATGCATACAACCTTTCCGGAATGGCTCATTTTCGGTCTTATTTACACACACACACACACACACACACACACACACACACACACACACACACACACACACACACACATATATATATATATATATATATATATATATATATATATATATATATATATATATATATATATATATCTACCTATATATATATATATAATATAAGATAAAGAATTATATATGAATATAGAATAATATAAATATATTACACGTAATTATATGATGTATATATCATATATATATATTCATTCATATTCGTTAAGTGTATGTGTTTGCGTGTGTGTGTGTGTGTGTGTGTGTGTGTGTGTACTTAGCGTTTTACTTATAAATTTGTGGTTTATTCACTTTATGGTATATCTGCTTATACTGAAGGAAGAGGCCTTGAGAGAATCCGTTCAGTTCAGAAAAAATATACATAAAGATTTGTAATGAACATGTTATATTTTGATTTTTTGTCTTTACTTATTATGCATATTATGGACTTTATATAGACCAAAATTGTGAAATATTTTGTAATTTTATCAAATACTTTGAAGCTAAATATTACATGGAAAACTTATGCATTTAATTGTGAAATGTTAAGAAAATTATCATAATCTTTTATCGTGGGATATTTATCACACAGCAACATCTCTCTGACATTCTCCTTTTATATAATCTGTTCTTTCATTATAAGTTAAACGGGTTACATTTTCTTTAACGAGTTTAGAGTAAATAGTATATTTTAAGACTTCTCACTACTCGTGTGTTCTTTGCAAACGTAAATGACTTAAAAATGTAAGGAGAGGGTAATCTAATGTTGATGTTATTTGCTATTAATTACCATTAAGTAATTACATGTTTATATTTTCTCTCGCTAATGATTATTGGATGGACTTTTGGAATACTGAGTATTTGCATTTTTCTAGAGATGACAGGAATCGTTGGAGATCTAGTTTCTGTAGCACGTAAATGAAGGGAGCGTTTACATTATTGAATAATTATCTAAATCAGTTACTCTATATTCCGTCGTAAAATAAGTAGCTCTTCCCCCCCCCCCACACACACACACACACACACACACACACACACACACACGAGCGCGCGCGCAGCGCGCATATGTGTGTGCATATATATCTACATACATATATATGGATAATGTATGAATTTATTTATTTTATAGTTTTTCATTTTTTTTGCCCACGTTTCAATAGAAGAAAAAATTTAAAATCAATTAAAGCCTGTCAGTCAACAGTAAAATGAAGTCAGTTACGTAACATAAAACCAGAAGCATATGAAGAAAAGGCCCCTAAGGCCTTAAAATTGGAATTTGAGTGACAAACAAACAACACTCTTGGAACTAAGACAGATTTTATGCCACTGAGAGACAGACATCGACTTCTCTGATGAATGATGGAACCTGTTGTTTGATGTATAACGACTCTAGAATAAGAAGTACAGTATTTATATTTGCTAGCATGCCCGTTAGTGTTGCAAAATGTATGAAGTCCTACATTCTTTAAGGTAATAAACTTGATTGGGATTAGATATACTCTCACAGCAATATATATGAAGAGCTCAATGCATCTTCATCACATTTCAGAAAACACTCTTTTTCCTTCCTGTGAACCTGAGATTTTTTTTTTTTTTTTTAAGAATGGAAATATGCGTTTCATTCCCACCAGCCGGCGTCAAGAGGTAATTTAATCCAACAGATTTTGATTACTTTTTATTTATTTAAGTACCTCAGTTTGAAATCTCTTCAATGCTGTTTGTAGTATTCTGACCAATTAATGATAATGTCTATCCTCATGTAAAAGGGGTTTTATATATTGTGTATAAAATCTATAATCCGCAAAGCCAACGGCTATCAGAAAAAAAATCTTTTGGAAATTGTTCATTGAAGCCAGGAATTTTAACCTCCATCCTGGATTATCCTTTGATCCTCTTTCCCTGACCGAATCAAGAAACCGCAACTCCGCCCACCACTACTCAGTTTTGTATATAAGCTCAGTAAACTATGTTTGTACTCAGTGTGAACTTGAAAATGTAGAATAAAAACTGAAAATACTCGTTCCAAGTCTCGGTTTTGACTCGCCTGCTTACGTGGATTTAATGATATTCTCAAGAACTCGGACAGTTGTGCTACATTGAATATAAACAAAATTGATGGCATTGTCGCTTCCAGGAATTCGAATCTGTGAAGGAACAGTATGGCCAGCAGAAACTTCAGCCTTTTCAGTTATGACCTTATTTGTGTCCATCATCTACATTTCGGGGTACAAATTCCATCTTCGATGCTGAAAACAAAGAAAATGAGAAATCTACACATCAGAAATCATTTGTAAATTATACTTAAAAAATAATAATAATAATAATGCGTACAACACCCCAATGGCAATCGTTGCGAACCTTCAACAAGCGACTGGAATTATCCACAAAGGTTCCCAAATTACATTTGGGACAATTAAGTAAATATACTGTTGAAGATTACATCAATTCCGGTAGGATTGTGTCTGAAGTTGAAAAGACTTCTGATTCTTAAGGGGTTTTTGAAAATAAAATTAGATTGAACGTGCTTGTTAGGATTAATATTAAATGCTTTTTTCTCTCTTTGGGAATAATGTAATTTTCTCAGATGTTCATTTGTAGATTTTATTTTAATGTTCCGGTTATCTTTTTTTTTTCTGAAGTGTCATTTATGCTTAGTGCCTTGTTCTGTTATGTTAGTTTTGTGTTTAATTATTTGCCATTTTGCTTTCATCTAAAATTTAAACCTCAATGATATACCGATTATTATTATTTTTTAAATATAGTTTACTATTATGTTACATTTTAGTCTGATGTATGGATTTTTCATTTTTTCTGTTTTTAGCCCTGAAGGTGGGGTTTGTATCCCAAAACGTAAGTGATAGAAATAAATAAAGTTTTAACTGGAAATGCTGAAGATTCTGCTGGCCATAATGTGTGCTTACTTGCGTATCTGTATGTATATGTCTAATGTGTGTGTGTGTGTGCGCGCGTGCGCGTGCGGTTAAGTATCAAACCGTAGTATAACTGTTGGGCCTTAGCAAAAATCGGGGATTGTTTTGAAATTAAATCGTATAGCTTCTAGAATAACGAACATGCTTGCGGCTAAGCTGCTGTGTGATGTGGAACCTTTTGTGGAAATATTGAAATATTTGTAAATACTGGCTGTGAAGAAAAGAATATTAACAAATATCAAATATCAGTTTTCTAGTAAATCAAAATCGTATGGTGTTTGTCTTACAAATCAAATAAAGATAAAGTTGTTAAGTAATAAATGTGAGAGATCTTATTTAGAGAATGAGTGAATAACGACTATCTTGAGATAAATAATAATAATAATAATAATAATAATAATAATAATAATAATAATAATAATAATAATAAATGTCCAAGTACAGCCGAATCCAGCTCTTGCTTTTCATAAACTAGACGCGAATGAAAGAAATAGCTTCGCTTCGTCAAAATAATAGGAGGAGAAAGCGAACGAAGAATGACAGCAGCGAGTACACAGAACGGCAAAGAACGTGTGGAACGGAATGAATAAAAGATAATCAGCGTTGTGCCTCTCCCCTTTAAGAGGACTTCGTTCCCACTCTGGCCGTGGGATTTATGATGCATGCGGAGAAGAACGAGCGAAGTAGGACTTAGTTGTTAATTTAAGTTATGTTGGCTGGGGACAGAAACTAGGACAAATTTCGCTTTAGGGGGGTCGCTGTCTTCAGTGCACCACACGCTGTGCACTGTGGGCAGTACCAAAGGACGTTTGCAGCACATTTGTCAGGGATTCCGCGAGAACTCGTGAAATGAATATGTATTACAGATGTTGGCTCAGTAATACAAACTAGCTTGTGATTTGATGGGATATTTTATGAATTATATTAAGAAATTTCTTATATATATATTACATAATATATGGCGTGCATGCATAAATGCACAATTATACATTCACGTGTGTATGTAGATATATATACGTACATGTACATTTATGCACACATATAATATAATATATATAGATTTACTTTTGATAAATGTTCCCTCGGATATGAGCAATTGTTTCATGGATTCCTGAAAAGTATAAAGCTTAGGAACCACTACCCCAGATGCAACCAATTTTTAGCAATTACCGTACTTCCATTCCTGCTTCCTATGTTCAGTTTTGCTTTCCATCTTCTGTAACTATTACTTCTTTATGTAACGATTGGGGTACCTCACAGTTCCATCTTAAGATCATTCACTCTCTCTCTCTCTCTCTTCTTTTCACTGTCTCGAGCTCTTGAGTGGGCGAACGCGCCCCAGTGCATGGCTTTTTTTTTCTGGAAATTGGTTGAAGTTTCGATGTAATAGCGCATATTGATTCTAGTGAGTGTCAGCCTGTAACTTGACACTTGTGATGTATTTCTTGTGACTTTAAAACAATAATTGAAAATTGAATGGTGGCGTTGTTGCTCGCTACTGTCACTTAACGCACTTCTTGGACGTGACCTTTCTTGTATAGGAAATTACAGATTTTTTTTCATTCTTTTATTAACGTTGCAAAACAGTTTTGTTTTTCCGTGTAAATATCTCGCTTTTGAAACATCTTTATTCAGTTTTGAAGTTGCCAAATCAGAATCTTTTCTGGATGTTGCAGGTCTTAGTTTATTGAATCATTTTATTACCGATTTGTTTCATTGAAAAAATTCCTTATCTTATTCAGTGAGATTATTATAGACCAGTTTTATGACGAATAGTCAGCAGTCAGATTTTTTTTATAAGGGAACATTTTATATATCAGTGTGGTAAAATATTTCAACATGCTGTAAAAAAAATCATTATTGGGTTTTACATTCAGTATTGACGTGGATTTTCGTTCATATATGTACCACATCTATGATGCATAATAAAACATCTTGAAATGTTGTTGTTCTGAAGTTTGTAAACTGGTATGAAAATGCCTTTCAGAGTTATCAGTGCAAGCAGCTTGTCCGTGTCTACAGTTTCAGGTCCGACTCTGGTACTGCTACTTGGTACTAGCAAAGTAGAAGTAAGGGTAGCCCTAATTCCATTCTGGTTTTGATCTGACGTAAGGGTTTTGCTTTTGTTAACCGCTCTCTCTCTCTCTCTCTCTCTCTCTCATCCTCATCTCTCCTCTCATCTCTCTCGTCTCTCTCCTCTCTCTATCTCTCTCTCTCTCTCTCTCTCTCTCCGCTCAAACCCCCGCCCACCCCCCCACCCTATTCATTTTGCAAATTATTATTCAATCGTAGGTTGTCCTGAATAAGGATCATATACAAAGGACAACTATTTGTTGATTGAATTATAGTTCCCTTGCATGAAAATGATCTCATGATATTGGGGGTTGCTTTTAAAGTAAAGGCACTCATTATGACTGTCCCTCAAAGCTCAGCTTCAGAAAGATCTTCCCCAAATTTAATCTTTACTTTCAGTGCCTTGTATATTGCAAAATAACCTTCTGTGGTGACCCTGTCTTGTCATTGTTCTGCGAATTGTTGCCTGAATTTAATCTTTAGATATCTCCCACTTCTTCCATGTCTGAATTCACCAGTCGGCAGGTCTGGCTATGAAAAGACTAGCAACAAAATGTCTGTTATGTCAAGGTTAAACGTCAATTAGCCTTCTGTGAAGATTAGGCTCTTCTTCAGTGTTTAACGAAATTGATACTTCACAGCCACGACTGGTTGTCATAACCGTCAAGCCTTTTTGTGAAGGACTTCCGCAATGAAGAAACTTTAGGCCTTCAGAGATTTTACGGTGAAATGCATCCTGTAGGTTCTTGAAGAAATGCTTCAATAACATAACGAAATTGTCCGAAAATATCTTAACTTAAAATCTTCATGGGAAGATTAGAGACGCGAAACTGATAATCAAGGCAAAGTAATAATAATAATAATAGTAATAATAACAATCATTACCTATATTTTATTATATCAGTATATGGAGTGGTTATAAAATGAGCATATAACATTGTTCTCTTGAGTTTAAACCTTATTTCACTTAGAGGCTGTGGAAAGTTGGAATGACTGTGTGAAATAAATCTATTGAATACACTGATTGTGGAAAGGCAAATTGTGAAGTTCCTCATAAGCAATACAGTGTCATTCTGTAATTAGTTAATCTGAATGATATCGAGAATTGCATTGGTTTTTACTTACCAGGAGAGTTATAAGGTATTGCTGTTGTTGTAGGTTCTTTATTTTCAGTTAAATTTGCTTTGTATCGCTGTTTTTTTTTCTTTGTGTGTGTGTGTGTGTGTGTGTGTGTGTGTGTGTGTGTGTGTGTGACTAGGAAATGTATAATTTTATGTAGCAGAAGATATAGCAGCATCTGTAGTAGTAAGTCATTACATTATCTGTGACGTTGCAGCGCTTGGGAAAATATGAGACGAAGGAGGGAACTTTGAGATCTTAAACAGCATTTTACAAATTTAAAGATTCATGACCGATCCATTATGGACAGCGTCCTGGGAGGTGATGTGATGTAGTACTCTTAGTAGAAGTTTCTGGCCCGTCCCCTGAGCCTCATCATTTATGTTGCCTTAAAGTGGTGGTCCTCTTGCTTTGGAGGTCATTGATCACAAGCATAGGTGGAAGAGGAGGAGGAGGAGGAGGAGGAGGAGAGGAGGAGGAGGAGGAGGAGGAGGAGGAGGAGGAGGAGGAGGAGGAGGAGGAGGCTGGGGCAATGGGAATGGGGAGAAATCGGGAACTGGAATTTCGGGGAAGATCGGGAAGAAGACAAGAGGCTGGAATGGGGACCGCATGACTCTTGCTAAGTGATTGAAAGTCATCCAGCCTCTCTCTCTCTCTCTCTCTCTCTCTCTCTCTCTCTCTCTCTCTCTCTCTCTCTCTCTCTCTCTCTGGTGATTTATGACCCAAATTCAGGTTACTTGCAGTAAATTTTCCGTGCGCTTCACAGATATTTTTAATTTTGCCGTAATCAGTAAGAGGATGATGGTAGTTTCAGGTGATTAGTGAATGAGAGATGCCCAGAATTTTTTTTCCTTTAATGGGAAAAAATGTCGCGGGGACCATTTCTCTCGTTCAGCCCCGTGTATTGGGTATAAGTCTTGTTTATATATATTTTTGGCTCCGTGTTCTGTTTGTGATGGATTTGACAGATGAAATTACACGGTATAGAAAACACATCAAAGTGATTTAGTCATCTGTTAAGTTATGAAGAGCATAAATTTCGTCTGAAACAGAAAAATGGGAAAAACGATGTATCATTTAAAAAAAATTATTAATAATGACCTGTGCTTCCTCATTAGAAAATTATTAAAAATGATCTGTGCTTCCTCGTTTTCTGTTAATTTTTTTCAGATAGATGATATTACAGTCTTGGTAATTTGGTACTTTAGGGAACTTATTAGTTATGAGTATACCAGTTCCCACAAGACTCCTATGGTCGCATGACAGTTTTACTTTACAACTTTGTGTTGGGTTACGTGACATTTTATTAGACTTCCTTCATCTCGGGAGGAATGTTGAGGAAAAACCTTTTTACACCGCTAACCATATCTTAGAATTCTGCTTTGTCATGGTACACATTTCAGATAGATAACCGTCGTTGTCTTAATCAGCTTTTCATGGCTCTAAATTTTCCTGCCAGATTTAGTGTAATGCATTGATGATTCAGGCATTTTTAAGTAATTTTCTGTTATTTTTATTAATGATATAACGCTTTTCATAAATTTTTCTGCATTTTTTTTTCGTCAAAACTTAACAGGTGACTAAACTCAAGACCTTCCCAGAAATCCTTTTGATGTGTTTTCTACACCGCGTAATTTTGCCTATCAAATCCATTATTGTGACGCTTTTAACATTAACAACAGAAAGAAGTCATCTTTGCCAGAATGTGTGTTGCTAGTTCTACCCTTTTCTCGTTAGAAACATGATTTAGTCGTAGAAGGACTACAGTTGTCAAATTTCGAAAAAAAAAAAAAAAGAAATATGACGGAAAATCCAGTTTGTACTCAATAGAAGGAGAACGGAACATTCTCTGTTGCCACTCCCAAAAGCAACTTCATAAACATATCTGGAAAAAATATTAACACTGTTTTGAAAGTCATCTCTTATTCTCTCATATCATAGGACTGCGTTCTTGCATTACTTTTTTTTCTTTTTCTTCTTCTTCCAGAGAAACCGTTTGGAAGAGAAATGCTTCCGGTCGGGAAATATCACGCCAGGCAAAAGTGTAGGTTCTTAACCTTATACTTAGAGAGACGAAGCAGAGCTTCTGTTAAGAAGGAAAAGAAAAAATGCTCCGCAAAAGTAGCAAACAGTCACTCTTTCAGATGAAATTTGTAGCGTGATGTATTGCATGTAATATAGATTCTTACAGTGTTTATGAATTAGTTTACATTGTCATTTTCATTGGTTCCGTAAAATTTTGCACTGGAGAACTTAGCCATATGAAGTCGCTTGCAAGTAACTTACTTTCTGTGATGTTAATCCGCAAAAAGATGGTGAGTCTTAACTTCACAACATTGAGTAATGTTATCACCATCATGAATATTTAGTTATGTGCAGCCGTCGACAGAACTTCCAACAGGTCTTGGGGGAGCGGTCATTAGCCTGTTGGGATATATGGGACAGGTTGTGGATCATTATTATTATTATTATTATTATTATTTTCTAAAGGGTCCACAATAATACAAAGTGTAAAAAGTCCGTGTATAATTTTGAAGACTTTACAGATAGCTTTTGAACCCTTCCCTGGGTTCATCTTCAGTCCAAAATTTTTTTTTTTTTTTTTTTTTTTTTTTTTTGAATGAAGATGAACCCAGGGAAGGGTTCGAAAGCTATCTGTAAAGTCTTCAAAATTATACACGGACTTTTTACACTTTGTATTATTGTGGACCCTTTAGAACATTATATATACTCTCGTGATAGAGTTTTTCCCTACTAATTATTATTATTATTATTATTATTATTATTATTATTATTATTATTATTATTATTATTATTATCCAGAAAATAAACCATATTCATATGGAACAAGCCCACGAGGTTCGTTGACTTGAAATTCAACCTTCCAAAGGAAATTGTGTTCATTTAAAAGGAAGAACATCAAGTAATAAGAAATAGAAAAAAACCAAAAAATAAATTAAATTGATAATTAATTAGATAAAGACTTTTGAAAATTGTTACATTAAATGACACATTCGAATCATATTTTTACAAGTATGACTCACTTGTGGACTTATTAAATGGAAGATTTTATGATGATATGAGATTTTTTAAATAGGATGTTGAACTTACTTCGGTCTTGAGGTAACCAGATTAGGGAAATATTTTTTATTATATGCTCTTGTTTATGCTATTTTGCCGTTCGTGCATTTACTGAATTAGGAATTCGCGTGGTAATAATTGTACTGAGGAGTTATTTTCCTCTCTCTCTCTCTCTCTCTCTCTCTCTTCTCTCTCTCTCTCTCTCTCTCTTTAAATTCATTGTTTCATTTTAGTATTTGGTATTTATTAGCCTTCTCTGTCTGTTATTTCGAATCCATTGATAACTATTCTCTCTCTCTCTCTCTCTCTCTCTCTCTCTCTCTCTCTCTCTCTCTCTCTCTCTCTCTCTCTCCTTTGAATAGTAAAAAACTAGGCCGTTTTGTTTCCATTTCTTCAGGATTGGATGAACTGATCCCTCGTGTGCTTTCCCCTCTTTCTCTCTTTCTCTCCTGTGAGCATGATGTCCTTTTTTCTTGTACCTATGAGGGGTGAGGGGTGAGGAGAGAAAGCAAGAGGCTCTGGTGCATTGTTTGTGTCAGGAAGCCTCTCACCTTTCCCCGTTTACTTTAAGCGTTCTCTTGTCACGGCCTTCAACTGTACTGTTTTATTTTTATTTCGTTTTGCTTGCGATGTTACTGATAGGGAAACCGTTGACGTTTTATGGCTTTGATCATTGATAACAATATGGAAGACATCTAATGTCGATCACATGAGAAAATATTACCATCTTGTAGATTTTCATGCTGATAATGCGCATCAGTGTATGTATCATGAAACTGCTGATGCTGCTTTCTCTCTCTCTCTCTCTCTCTCTCTCTCTCTCTCTCTCTCTCTCTCTCTCTCTCTCTCTCTCTCGTCCAGTTGAGCCAGTGTTGTTGGCTGTACTTCAACCCAAGTTGAATTTGAAACGGAAAAGTCCTGTAATCGTTCTCAAGACTTGACCTTGTTTGTAGCGAATTGGCAAATGGACCCTTCTTGCGCTCGAGACATTGAGGAAAACGTAGATGGTGATGTTGAAAATATAAAAGCGGCTTTTAGTTGATTTCAATGAGGGGAGAAAATCTTCTCTTGCTTGTGACTGATGCCTTACGTTAGCAGATGGGGATTGCCGGGGAGGGGGAGGGGGAGGGTGAAGATTATGTTCGTTCGTTATTCTCTTAGGGAAAATACATTCAAGTTACGTTTAAAATGATGTTTCGTATGGTCTGGTGTTTGCTTTGATTTTCAAAAATTCGCAGTATTGGAAACTATAATGTTGTCGAGTAAAACCTAAGTTAATTTAAAGTATCTAGAATTATTTTTTAGCTGTGACAGGTTCAAGGAAGCTCGCTTTACGCTTTCTGTCCGGCCGTCCTTTTCATTGCAACCCTTCTCACAATGCTGAAGGGATTCCAGTTGAGCTTTGTACGCAGGTGTACCAACGTGCACAGATGTTGCTTGAAGGAAGGTCGTCCATCTCTCTGTTCTTCTAAAAAGAAATTTCTTGAGCATCGGTAAGTGAGATGCACTGCTTCACTAATACTCTCTAGAGCTCCTATTTTCAAGGAGAAAATGTGCTGAGATTTTGTTAATATATAGTTATGAGGATAGTCTTGATACGGCAGGGATACATCACTAAAGAGGGTATAGAGAATTTTTTTTTACCGTGTCTGGATCTTGTCAGTGTTTTATTTTCCAAAAGATATTTGATTTTTAGCATATCATCATCTATAATTATTCGTAAAGTATTATGGTCATCACCCCTCCCCCCGCTCCCTCCCTCTCTTGTGTTTGTAACAATCGATGAGAGGTGGTCGGGAGGGGTGGGGGGGCTTAGTAGTAAGTTACTCCTGTAAGCAGAATTTTGTTGGTTCTTATTATTATTATTATTATTATTATTATTATTATTATTATTATTATTATTATTATTATTATTTGTCGTGTGTTTTCTTATTACTGAGTCAGTTGTTTGGACCTTGACTATTTTCACTTTTATTTATAACAAGGAGAACCAATGTTGTCATTCTGGTTGAGTCGTTCATGTTTAAAATTTTCTTTATGAGTTTATCAAAGAAAGTCTTAAAAAAGAACCCATAATTCTGATTGCAATTAGATATTAAATAAAAATCCCCTCTAAACTATTTTGCTTACTCTGTTGCACTTCCTTATTGATCACATACAATGTTGCAAAATCGTTGCCCCAGGTACAGACGATGAAAGAAGAAGAAGAAGAAGAAGAAAACACTTACTTTTAGGAGAGAGCATTTTGATAAGGATTCGGCATTCAAAGTGATTAATAAAGGGGTGTTCTCGTACTTTCTATATTTTGAAAATATATTTTGTAAGGTTCCCATTTGTAAATATATTTCGCGTGGAATTCAGGCTTGCACACCAATAGAACTGCCCATGGCTCCTCTTCATACGCTCTAAAGTCAGTTTCCTTTTCATTTAGAGCAGTTCGATCAATGTTGAAACCATCGTCCCTAAAGTAGAAATATTGGCTTGAATGTGAACCGGAAGCGGTACAACTCTGGGGCGCTGATGGTGAGAAACCTAGAAGTGAACGCATGAGGTAGTTATGACTAATTTGTCGTATTTGCTGTAGACTTTATTTTTTGTTGATTAAAATGACTAAGTGCCAAATTTATAGTGCCTGCATACAGAATACTAGCTATGGTGAGCAAGCTAACTTAAGATGTCTGTGTCAGATTAGGTTGGGTTACGTTCGGTAGTTTAGGAATCGTAACCTATAACTTAACACAAGCTTCCTCAGCGCTGAGTTGTTGTCCCCCCGATAGCACTGGTTTCAAGAAATAATGATAATAATAATAAACAGCTTTATTTCTGCATAAGCCATATCAATTGATAACTAAGGGTACCAAAACATTTAGTAACCATGTCCATGATTAAAACATTGCAGTACTAAAAAAAACCTGCAACATCATGTCACCTCAAAAAGCTCAAAACAATATTTAAAGCTATTTATAGACTTACAACAGTTTAATAAGTTAAAAATGAGATCATAAAATCACTGTATCAGAGTTACTCTTACACTTCTGCACAGAATCAACCTTACCGACGTGTATGTATGAACATATAATCACATGCATACATATGTACTCACGTACATGCGCAAGGGCTAAAGTAGACAACATAAGAAATGCAAAAATTCACACGGCACCTGTTAGAGATTGGGTAGTGCCATCAGTGCACCTCACGCGGTGCACTGTAGGCATTACTTAAGGTTCTTTGCAGAGTATCTTCGGCCTTAACTGAAACCTGTTTCATCCCTAATACTGTACCTCTGTTCATATTCTCTTTCTTTCATTTGGCCTTCCAACGTCTTCTAACAATTGTTTCTTGATGCAACTGCGCTGTTCTCCTGTTACATCTTTCAAACCTTTCTACTCTGTGTCCGTTTCAGAGCTGAGTGCCCTCATAGGTCGCAACGCTTGGACTTTGTTCTAATTCAATTCCAGATAAACAGCGGATCATGCCAACGGAGAAAAAATCGCAATTTTCGTGCGCCTGGCGTAGGAGTTTAACTCCATGACTCATGGAGGTGTATTTAGATGCACAATGGATCATGAGGGCTAATTACTCTCTCTCAGCAGCGACTAGGCAAACACTCCAGGTGATGAATCCCATCCCATTAACTTCCACGCGCTGCCCTCATGATTCATTCGCGCTAAACGATTTCCTTTCTTTTTTTTCTTCCTTTTTTCCCACGCGTGTAATGAGATGTTTGCAGCTTCGCGATGCATTAAATTGATTCCACCTGTGCGTCTGTGAATGAAGTCCTGTTGGTGGCTCTACGGAAACTTGAGTGAGGCCCCTTTGCTTAGTGACGCGTTTCCTGGGAGGGAAACAGAAACAGTTCTGTGATGCAAAGTAAAGAACACTTTTTCTGTTTATATGTCAGGCGTTCGGGCCGGACACTGTCGGTACTCATATCAAGGGACACCGAACTATTCATCTCTGCTTTTATGTAAGCCATATTGAATTTTCTATTGAGTGTCCCGCTAAAAGGTTTCATTTTAGCTATTGCTTATGGTGTTACTGAAGAATAGAAATCCAGTATATTTACAGGAAATTATTTTCACCTAGAATATTGTTACTGAACGGAATTAGTCTTCTATTTTAGACCTCATCCGTTAGCTCGCAATGAATGGGAAGTATTGCTTTCTTTCCTTCTCTCTTCCTTTCTTTCTTTTTTCTGTCCTTTGTCTCCTTGTCTAAGGATGAGCACTACTCAGGATTGTTCCCGCGAGGGAAGTTCTGAGCGACCTCTGCGGAAGGATTTCATCCATTGAAAGCCTTCAGGCGCCGGGAATGAAACCTTCTCGGACGCCGACAGGGGTTGGCTACAGTGTGACTGACCTGCATGAGGCAAGAATTTCTCTCTCTCTCTCTCTCTCTCTCTCTCTCTCTCTCTCTCTCTCTCTCTCTCCATGTATTTTGGTTTGTATTTAATGATTATGAATGATTCAGTTTCCGAGATGAAATGGAGCACAGTCCTCCGAAGTTTTCATCGACAGTTGCGTAGAATCAGAAGGTGAATTTCCGAGAAGTGTTTTTTGATGACTGAGAAGCTGAACGAATCGCTCTATTATATTGTATAACGCTTTAGAGTATAACACTTTACTATTGTACAACAATTGAGAGAGTTCTATCCGGGAGACCTATTCAATTAACTTCGGTATTTGTCTTACTTTATTTGCAAAGGGAAACCGGGACTGTCAGATATCCTGCAGTGCATTATTATCCTAAAACAATTCAACTTCTGTTTTAATAATTTATATTTTGATTTGTTTCATTTATGTATTTATCTTTTGTTTTTCTTTTCTAATAACTGACACCTTTTTTCTGTATTTCCTTGTAACTGGTGTTATTTCTTTCAAATAAACACCGTATTCTTTGAAGGCTTTTGTTTCATATGAATAGGGGCTTTTAATAATAATAATTAATAAAATAAATAATAATAATAATATAGAATAATAAAAATAATAAATAATATAATAATAAATAATAATAAAAATAATAATAATAATAATAATAATAGCTCGTCTTGGAAAAGAGAATTCACGGAGTCCAATTATGGTTGCAAATACATAAGATCTGACCAAAACTGTTGTCATAAACGGTTGAAGAGGTCAGACGCAAAGTTATCAGTGAAGTTCGGTATAGCAGATTCATCTTTTTTGCCTCAGTCTAATTAACAAAAAATTTTTATTTTTTCCCTTTAGTGATTAAGCCAAAGGAGTTTTAATCGATGTGAATCGAAGCAACTGAAGTGAAAATTGCAATTTTTATTGATGAATTTCTGGAAGTCAATTTTGTTTGCAGATGAAAGTGCCATAAAATTTGTTTTGATTCCGTGTAGTAAACATTGTGGGGATTGATTATGGTTAGAAGTCACTGTGACAAAAGTTCGATTTTGTCCCAAATGTTTATTTCAAGACAAAAGTATCTGTTGTTGTCGAATGCGTTTGTAGTTCAGAAGGAGGGAAGTCAAAATTGTATTTTAAATTCAACATCGTAGCGAATTTTTCTTGACAATGATTTTGATTTACGTGTAAGAGTTACATCAGCCTAAGCTTACTCTTTAATATTGTGACTAAAGTTATTATTTTTTCATGTTAAAGTCAGAGCGATAAAATGTCGATTTCGTGCCCTGTTTGCGAAAGTGATAATTTAAACATTTCTTTTTCAAAGTCGATAAGGGAATTTTGCTGTTATTTTTGACGAGGGAGTAAGAATTCTAAAGTGCAAGCTGTGAAATTTGAATATTCTTGGCACGCAAGGATCAGAAATTGAAATATAGTTGGAAATTTAAATGCAGGAAAACTTAAATTTTAGGATAAATGGAGCAAAGTAACCATAAGACAAATAATTAGATTTATAAAGGGAGGTTACATGATGTTAGTTGGTATTTTATCATTATTATTATTAGTCAGAAGATGAACCCTATTCATATACAACAAGCCCACAGGAGCCACTGACTTGAAATTCAAACTTCCGTAGAATGTGGTGCTCATTTGAAAGAAGTAATAGAGGGTAATAAGAAGTACAGAAAGAAGAAATCAGTTGTCAGAAAAGAAAAAAATAAATATCAAATAGGTAAATAAATTGATAAAATATAAGTGAATTATTTATATGGTAAGGTTAGGAATATGGATGGGGGAAAAACAGGCCACCAAGTGAAAGTTTTCGGTCATAATTGAAGCCGAGATGCGAAGTTGCCGTTATAAATCAGTGTTGAAGGTTAAGTTATTGTTACTGTAATTGGAGCTAAATCTTTGTTATGCACTAAAGCGGCTGGCTGTCAAAACTTTTGCTCGACAGAATGTCAAAACATTGTTTGACAAAGACAGAATTTTTGCTTGACAGAAAGTCAGAAATTTTGCTCGGAATGAAGTCGGATTTTTTGCATGGCGTCAGATTTTTGCTTGACAGAAAGTCAGAAATTGTGCTCGGAATGAAATCAGAATTTTTGCATGTCGTCAGATTTTTGCTTGGCTGGAAGACAGAGTTTTTGCTCGACAGAAAGACAACTTTTGCTCGGCAGTAATTCAGAATTTTTGCTTGACAGAAAGTCAGAATATTTGCTCGGCTGGAAATCAGAATTTTTGAAGTCAGAATTTTTGCTCGGCAGGAAGGCAGACATTTTGCTCAGAATGAAGTCAGAATGTTTGCTCGACCGGAAGTCAGAATTTTTGTTTGTTAAAAAGTTAGAATTTTGGTTTGGCAGGAAGTCAAAAAAAAATTTTCTGCAGGAAGTCAGTAAGTGAACATTTTTGTTAGGGAGGAAGTCAAAATTTCTTCTCGACTGTAAATTGGAATTTTTGCTTGGCAAGATGTAAGTTTCTGTTCGACAGGAAGTCAGGAATTCTGTTCGGCATGAAATCAGAAATTTATCAGCAGGAAGCCAAGTTTTGTTCTCGACAGCGAGTGAAAAACATTTCTCGACAGGAATTCAAAATTCCTGCTCAGTGGGAAGTCGAAATTTTCACTTGGCAGGAAGTCGGGATTTTTGTTTGATATGAAGTCAAAATTTTTGTTCGACGGTGAGTCGGAATTTTTGCTCGACAGGAAGTCGGAATTTTTCCTCAGTAGGAGGTCAGAATTTTTGCTTGATAGGAAGCCAGAATTTTTGCTCGACATTGAAGCCAAAATTTTTCGTCGACAGGAAGTTAGAATTTTTACTCGACAGAAGTTAAACATTTTTACTCAACAGGAAATCAGAATTTTGCTCGACAGAAAGTAAGATTTTTTGTTTGACGGTAAGGCAGCTAGAAGAGAAGATAAGCAGTGCAACATGGTAAAGTTCATTTTTTTTCTTTTTTCCTCAAGATCGGAGGTAAAATTTTAATTGTAAGTTTGGTCAACTTTGAGCCAAATTGTATTAAAAAACACTTAAGGGATTGGAGAGTTCCGAGAAATGGCGTCTTCTCTTCATTGTGGATAATATCCTGAGTGATAAGGACGCATGATGTCTCGACACTGTTCAAATAATTGAACTCGTTCTTTCGAAAACTTGTGGTTTTCATGTGTTCGTTACAATTCGATGCTGAATATCCGACATTAAAAGAAATTTGGTTGCGAATTATGCATTTAAGATGTTAAATATTGTTTGTTTATGAGTGCGATAAGTGAAGGGATATGGTGAAGCACAGTACACAAAGGCAACATTTAGTCGAACTTTGAAATGAAGGAGGACATTATAAAGGTCATAAATTGAGCGTGATGTTAGCCTGCCGTTCAACCTACGGCTGACTTCGTCTTTGCCTTTTGGGTAGACCCATGTTATCCATAACATTTCTTGGATTTGGTTCTCACCCTTATATTCCACGTTGTACCATAACCTGTGGAGAAACGTGTGTTTATGTATTGCGCAAAGAAGTGATGTTTCACCAACTTTTTCCTTCTAAATTGCCAACAGAGTGAGTGACCTTTTCAGTCGCTATATCGTGCCCTTGTGTTGCTTTTATTTTTATTTAGCTCAGGGGAAAAGAGATAGCTCTATAA
>NC_087201.1:89904138-89944138 GCF_015104395.2 Macrobrachium nipponense
GCGCTGGTGCGTCACTTCTTACTTTTGTCTCCCTCCAATTTCTTTCTCATTCAAGAACAAACAATGCGAGCCAGATAACTGTGCTGTAAAATAATAATAATAATAATAATAATAATAATGATAATAATAATAATAATAATGATAATAATTTATTTTCATCCAGTCTACCCATAATAAACGTAAAATAAAATTCCCAGTCATTCTGTAGACAAAATATGGAAGGTTACCAAAAAGACAGCACGAACAGTTCCTAAATTGAGTTGATGTTACAATAAATGGAGAGGGTGAATTCACTTTTATTCGTAACATCACCTCGTTATAATTTCTTTCACTTATTTTTCTGAACAGTAGAATTCATTTTATGCCTCTTAACCATGTTTTGACATTAGCGTAACTTAAAAGGTTCTTTGAAGCTTATTATTATTTTATTGTTATTGTTATTGTTATTGTTATTATTATTCAGACGATGAAACCTATTGATATGGGACAATCCCAAAGGGGCCATTGACTTGAAATTCAAACTTCCAAAGAAGTAACAGAAGCTAATGGGGAATACAGAAAGAAGAGATCACTTATCAAAAAAAGAAAAAAATAATTTAAAAAATTAGTAAATAAATAGATAAAATGTAAATGAGTCATACAATACAAGGAAAAGTGGAACCATTTGTCAAAAATCGTGTGATAAAGTGTAAGGTTTAGTTGGTTGTGGATGACTCGGGGAGAAATTCTTCTTGATTTTTTTTTTTTAGAAGAAAATCCTTTCATCCTCTTTGATGTGGCATTCAAAGACAAAATGTTCTTTCTGTCATGTTTCTCTAATATCTCGGTTCCAAAGGTCCTTTATTCCTCTCACCGTTGGATTGTTGAACAGTTTCCCTGAGGATGTCGTGCAACCGGAAATTCAAAAGTTCAAGCGGAGATGCAATGTATTACTCCCCGTTACCTTTCTTCTCGTATTTTAATGATTTCCTTTACATTTTTATCTTTATTTATTAATTTGTTCATTTCATTTTCATTTGTGATAAGTGGTCTGTACTGTGTCTATTTCCCTTTTCCTCCTGTCACTTCATTCGGATGAGCACCTATGTGCTTGTTCCGGGATCATCCTCAATAATAATGATAAGACTAATAATAGTAACCTCTTATAAAAACAATGATGATGATTTGAACAATGACGAATTAAATCATGATTATGATGATAACAGAAGTTCAACAAATATTGAGTTTTAGTAAAACCTCGAGTCTACCGGATCTGCAATGTAGTAGATCGGCCTTAGGGAAAAGCTGTTAGGCTAGACGACTTTGTATTACTTTTGAAAAGTTGCCTCGCGTGACCTAAATTCCTTACGGATTTTTTTAGACAGTTCTATTTTATTACGTTTGCTCGCAATAAAGGTAACGAAAGGTCGGTTTAAAGGATGTAGACTCGCTAGCAGCATGCTGCTAACACCCTCTCTCTCTCTCTCTCTCTCTCTCTCTCTCTCTCTCTCTCTCTCTCTCTGGGGCGAGAGTTGCGTTCCCCAAAAATCCAGTATTCTTTTGTTGACCTTAGCGGTATATTTTGTACGTCGTTGTTAGTCGCAGCTAATGCGTGTATGAGAGAGAGGGAGAGAGAGAGAGAGAGGTTACTCTTTATTAGAAGTAATACTTATTAGAAAATGTCCGGTGATAACGACAGTTTTCACAAACTGTTTTCCTGCCGAGAACAACCAGATCTGCCGAACGCAGCACCAATATGCGGTAATTGTGCTTCGCTACCAAACATCTCACTTTGTACCTGACACCGTTGGACCTCGGAAGTCTCCCTGAGGAGGATATTGTGCAACTGGAACAGTAAAAGTCCAAGCGAAGATGCAATGCACTATTACTCAAAAACAATCCTTGTGTTTTTATAATTTCCTTAATTTTTTTCTTATATTTATTGAACTTTGCTATTTTTTTTTCTTTTCAATGAACTGATCTTTTCTTTCTGTATTTCCTATTAGCGTCTCTTGCTTCTTTCAGATGAACACCATATTCTTTGGAAGTTTGAATTTCAAGTCATCGGCCCCTGTGGTCTCGTTCCATATGATTAGGATTCATCATAATATAATGATAATAATAACAAATTGTTTGAAATATTCTCCAGCTTTCTGCTGATTGGACTTCATTTAGGTTTGCATGAACTGCGATACATAAAACTTATGAAAAAACGGCGAACAAGTAGATGAATGCATGCACGCATGGCAACTAGTTTTTATTAATTTAACAGAAGGGAAATAATATCTAAATTTCATATTTCCACCAATTCACACATACTGTGTGGAAAAGGTAGATATTATTGCTCTTAGTGCTTGTGCAAAATATGTTGTTTATGCACTTTTTACTTTGTGTTTATGCATGTATGTACTTTTGGAGTCTGTTTTTTGTGTGTGTGTGTGTGTGTGTGTGTGTTAGATTTGTGAGAATTGATGGCATGCATTAAAAAATAATAGGTGGCCTTTATTAATTTGGCTAAATTGATACATCGAGGTGGATTAATCGATGATGATAAGAAACCGGAGCGAACGGGAATTGAATTTGACCACCTCGATTGGTATCAAGATCTACTGAAAAACACGAGATAAGGAAGCCGCGCTCCAGATTACGTTGATTACCTCCAGCCAGGATTTGGGACTTAATTGAATCCGTCCCAGAGCCAATTTGCTGGTTCCACAAGACTTTTAATTGGGTGTGATTTCTTTTAATTGATCCCTAGTTTGTTACATGTTACATTGTACTCAGAGAGAGAGAAAGAGAGGCTACTCTTTGTTAGAAGTAATACTTATTATAATATGGCCGATGATAACGACAGTTTCACAAGCTACGGTTAAGAAATTTCTCAAAATTGGACCGACTGATTGATGTGTTGTCGGGGATGGTGATGACGGCAGTGATGTAGGTGTTTTTCGGCGATGATGAAGATGCCCCGGGCGCTGGAGAGAGAGAGAGAGAGAGAGAGAATTGGTCTTGGGAAGCATTGTGGGGGAAGGGGGTGGGGGGCACTTGGCTGGCTGGAGCGAGCTACGGTCTGGTCTCCTCTCTAGCTCAGCTCAGCTCGCTGGCTTGCGTTGGCAGTCTCTCTCTCTCTCTCACAGTCCCGACTCGCGACTCCACAGTCTCAGTCTCACTCAGTCCGTGGCTAGCTGTAGGACGTGTAACTTGTACCAGGCCGTGATCCGTACTCCCAACTTTTGGAGAAACTTCGGGGCTCTGCTTTTAGTGGGAAGCTGTTTGATCCCATTTCGGAGGATAGTTCAAATCGCATCGCAGAGTGAGTTTGTTGTGAGAGGCGCCCGTTTTTGAGTGGCCGTTGTGTAAAGTGTGTCTTTTGAAGATGGGCAAGTGTATGCCCCACATTTTCTCATGAGAGGAGGAGTAAGGATGGTGGGGTGCCCTCAATGCAGCAGTAGTAGTTATAAAGTGTGCGTGTGTCGTCCATTTATCTATCTATCTGTGCTATGATAACGGTGTTATGATAGATTCATTCATGTTTTTGATCGTTGTTATTTCGTTCTCGTTTCTATTAGGATCTTAGGGCCGTTGTAGCTAATCCGGCTCAGCAACGCTCGGGAACATCACTGAAACTTGGGTTTCACTTCAGAGAACGAGACAGACAGTGAGTGCGCTGACGGAATCTCTCTCTCCATCCGTAGTTAGTGTTGATTGTAGAGAGAAGAAAGAAAGATAGAGAGAAGGGAAAGAGAGATAAGAGAAAGAGGCTCTCCTATCCACTTCCTCCTCCTCCTCCTTCCCCCCACTTCCCTCCACCCTCCCACTTCTCCCTCACTCCCTCCTCATCGAGTTTCCTCTCTTGCCTCTCTTCACCGATCCAAGCAAAGTGCAGCAGCAGCAGCCAGCAGGAGTTTCGAGCGGAGTAACCGTGTTGTGCATGACTGGTGCCCGCGGGACCGGACGGCCTCCTCCGTCCGAGCTGGCTTTTAAAAAAGTGTTTTGCGTCATTTAGCAAGGTAAGTCGGTCCCAGTACCTCTACTATAGTAATACGCCAACAACAACACTACTGCTACCTCGCTTCTTCTATCAAGCCGTAAAAGGTGTAGGCCTAGGTAGGGACAAGGCGAAAGTCTTTTCACGGTAGTGATTCAGGAGACCAGGAATTTCTCTCCAAGAAAGACTCGATATTTTCGAGAGCAGTTAGGCAAGAATTCTAATAGGTGAAACCGGCATGGTTTCACTTCGGTTTGTGGTGGGTGGCCGGTGGGGTGGGAAAGGGGGGGGGGTGGGGGGGGGGGAGGCTCGCAAAGGCCTGTCTGGAACTTTGGAATTGGTGCTGTATTAATGCTTGCATCCATTATCTTTGTCTTCATATTTTTTTGGACGAATTTTTTTCGCTTTTCATAATTTGATATATATCCTTATTTACATAGGCAATAGTATCAAAACAAATACTAAGGGAAAACAATTAGTAAGGTAGTAGAGATGTATACCCCTTAGTTTTCTATTTTAAATGTTTTTGAAACAACTTATAACTAACTATACATCTCACGACTGACACTTTGGGTTATTATACCAATCCAGAGACTAACATCCCTCGGGGTGGGATCTTATGCGAGTAACGGTTTTACTTAAGTGAAAATGTCATTTGATAGTGATGGAGACTTTGACCTGAGATTCATTAACTGTTGTTTTACATCGACGCAGAAGACAACCCACATTCTAGATGACGTTTCATTGCTTATTTAACGTTAAAGATCCAAGGAGGCCTGTTAAGTCTGATGATGAGCAGTAGTAAAGGGTAGATATTGGATCGTTTGAATTTGGGTTGAGCCAAGGAACGGTGGGTGGGTGGATGGGTGACCTGGCGATATAGGAATGGGCTGGGGTGGGGAGTTTAAATGGAGTGGCGGGCGAGGGGTAGGGGGACAAGTAAGGGTTTCTGTTACAAGGATAAAAGGGGATTAGGAACTCTTCGCCGCTGCCACGGTCCAGCTACAAAGTCTCAAGGTCTCTTGAGCGATCTTGCGTTATTGGAGCTTAATTATTTATTTTCTGGTTCAGTCTGGAACGAGGGAGATGCATTAGAGCTTTCTCGGGCTATTATAATGATTTTTTTTTTTTTTTTTTTTTTTTTTTGTGGACGGGGATATTTGGAAACTTTCGATTCGATGACTGAAGAGTCATCGTTTTGTTTGTCGAGTTTCTCATCTTGCCGCCACTGGTAATATTGTGGATTTATTCAGCAATATTTTTGCTACACTTTCTGGATCTCCCAAGTCACTTGAATAGGGTTTCTAGTCATTGTATGAATTTATTTTTTATGTTCGGAATTCCTGTGTAAATCTTCGCCACCAAGATAGACGTTTATGTGGTGAGACTTACATGTCATGGGTGTTTTGCTTCAAAGTAAGGAAAAGCTCCATTTTGGCCATCCAGTAAAGAGATCAAACATATGTATGTTTATGAATCGAGTGGTGCTACAGTCGAAGGAGTGTTCTTGAACATAGTTAGAATCTGACCATAGCAGTTACAAAGTTTCCATTCAAATTGAGCCGAGCAGAACTGAACTGTTGACGACTTGATTTCCAAATCTCACCGCGATCCTGTCTGTACCCCGTGCCAGACAGACAGACAGACAGACACTATATATGTCTGGAATAGCTACCAAGGTCACTCGGCTGCGCAGATGTAGTAGGCACTTTTTAGCTTCTGTGCTGTCAGGATTAATACATTTTTTCCAGTTGTTGCTGAAGTTCCTGTTGAAGTGAATTAGATTGGGTGTATCTGGCTGAATTAATAATTTACATTTTTATATATTTATTACTTTGTTGATTTATTTGCCTTTTTTAATGTGAGATCTCCTCTTTCTATATTTCCTTTAACTACTCTTCTTTCAAATGAACACATTATTCTTTGGGGACTTAAATTTCAATATGAATTGGGCTCAACTTCTGAATATGATAATAATATTGACTAACTCCTTGAGAAATATAGAATCTTTTCTCTCCTGAGGCGCTACGAATGATTCTAGCAATTTTTATAGCTGGCATCTTGTTTTGGGTTGTGGATTGATTCATTTGATTTTGCTTAGCGGAACGTCAGGATCGTGTATTTAGTACCTTTAATTTTTCTTGCTTCACCTTCTACGTCTTTTAATGTTTTAGAAAAATGTTTTTTGCCTTTATATGCGCAAGTATAGTATGCGTACGCGAAGAAAAAGAACAGTTTTCGTTTTGCGTCTTGTCTTTGTTGCTTTAACGCCAGTAAATAGTAATAAATCAGGCAACGAACTGGGCATGAAAGTATTTTGAAGATGCCATTACGGTGATCTGCAACGCATTGCAATGGTGTGGAAACCGAGATGACTTGCAATGTAATGATAATATTAACCTCTGCTGCAGGCTGTTCATGCAATACCTGTTCGCCGGGTTCTCCTCATGGGAATTGAAGGAAATGTGCCAGACAGGACTCGGAGATAAATGACGAAAATTCCCATGATTTGAATATACTATATTTGAAAACAAGTATACAAATAACTTAGAAATAAAAAAAAATGATTTTACTTTGTTAGGCTAAGCGGGGAAATAATGCGAACCTTCTAAGGATCGAGAGAATTAAGCTTATTTATTACCCCCTGCCTAGGGGTCTCTTTGAATCCCTTAACTGTTTAGAAAGGAATGGCTTTGGGTCCTTCATTCCGCCAAGCCCGAATTTTTCTCAAGTTTCCCCTCTCGTGATTATTCCTATTCCTTGAATTTTAAAGCTGTAGATGTAGAACTTAATCCGCTTCTCAGAGGTAAGCAGCAGAGGAATACTTGTACTCACCTACCTACGTACGTGCGTTACTCAGAAAGTCTTATGTTGGTGTGTGGAAACTGTTACCGTGTGTGATTGAAATTTTCGTAAAGGCTTTGAAATTTTTTATGAAGTTTTTTTTCCATTTTTCTCTTTTCAGTTATTTTTTTTAAACTCTCTCTCTCTCTCTCTCTCTCTCTCTCTCTCTCTCTCTCTCTCTCTCTCTCTCTCTCTCTCTCTCTGGCACGAAAGTATATAATTACAACAGCTACTGACATAAGAACCTGTATCTTATTACACCGTTTTTTTCTATTTTCCATTCTAGGTTAATTTAATGGGGTGCAAACGTAATCTGTTTAATTAAGGTAAATTCCCCTTTAATGTTATAACCTGTTTAATGTGAGTATTGAATTACCAGCTGCAGCAGCTGGAAAGGAAAATAACGTGTGTGTTTGTGTGTGAATTATCTGCCTTTGACAGGTGTCTGAAAAAAAGTCATTTTCATATACATAGTATGGAAATGGAGGTTGGAACTCATTCATCTCCTTTGATTACTGGTCTATTTTAATTCATAGAGTTTTTTAAATAAGTTATCACCATGATAAATTACATAAGCGAGAACTGAGTACGACAATGAATCAGTTTCTCTCTCTCTCTCTCTCTCTCTCTCTCTCTCTCTCTCTCTCTCTCTCTCTCTCTCTCTCTCTCTCTCCGATTATTTCCATGTGACATGCCGCATGTGAAGCTTCAATACATATTTAAATTCACTGATGGTCTCTTCCATCTCCCATTCTATTAATTTGTTTATCTATTTACGTATTATTTTACGTTTTCTCTCCGTTTAGTGCTTGTTTGCTCTACTGTTTAAAAGCTTTGCGTATTGTGAAGGACTGGAGGTGCCCCAAAGGAAATTGCTTCTAGTGAGGAGAACGGGTTGAGAATGAGACGAAGAATCTCGTGGATTTGGTGCTGGAATTTGACTTAGCCCAAGTTCAAAATCCCCCTGGCCGCCTTTGCCATCACGTCGAGGAGGCAGCGTGACTGTCTGTGTTTGTTTTTAATTCTCTTTCTGTTTGTCCTCACGCGTCCTCCCTCTTCCTTGGCTCTTCACGTTCATGACGAAAACAGGCACCAGCTGCTCGAGGTGCATTCATACCTGGGTTTCATGACGTCACTGGTGATTGGGTGGGGTTGGGGGGGGGGGCGCCGAAAAGAGAAGATACGGGTTCTTGTGTCAGTACCTGCTGTAATGATATCCTTTCATGCAACAGAGAGAGAGAAAAGAGAACCCATTTGATCTCAAGTTGACTGAGTAGAGAGGAAAAATAAATTTCAAATTTAAAAAAATTGCAAAAATTCCGATCCAGTTTCCACGGGAAACCTGCAAGAAAGAGCCCGTGTCGGCAGAAAAGTTGACAATCTAACTTCTAAAACAACAACAAATAGCACATCACACCCTTCTTCAGTGGCAGCCGTCCGGAGTAGAGTTGAGGCAGTGAGTGGTTGGTAATGTCCAGTCAGTCAGTCAGGCTGTCTCGCTCCTCCCGCACTCACTGGGACGCCCCACAACGCACCTTGGAACGAAAGAAAGAATGAAAGAGAAAAACGGCTTTTGCTGAAAATCGACCGGAAGTTATTAGTCATAGACTGTCGAAGCACCTCGCATGCACATGTAGCCGTAGTGCAGGAGCGCATTCTCTCTCTCTCTGTCATCTGTTACACACACACCACACACACACACACACACACACATATATATATATATATATATATATATATATATATATATATATATATATATATATATATATATGTGTGTGTGTGTGTGTGTGTGTGTGCAAGAGAGAGAGCGTGGATTTCAAGAGGATCATCCGTTAATATAAATAATTTTTTTTAGCAAAACATTTTTCTTAGAAATTAATTACTCTTATTGTATGGTTGTTAAACTACTATGACTCTCTCTCTCTCTCTCTCTCTCTCTCTCTCTCTCTTAGGTAAATAAACGATTCATGACAAAGGAAACTAAATTAATGGTTATATTATTCTGTTTGTCCGAGGTTACTTCGTGTACAAACGTTAAAATAAATTGGACAAAATCTATTTCAGACCATTGATTTTTACTTCGATAGTCTTGGGTTATTTTTGTCAAGATTGTTGTTCCCCGACGGCAGGGAAATGATGAAAAAGAAGAAAAATTCGCGTTGTAGCTGCAGGGTTTGTGTGACAACGTTTCTCGTCGGTTTTGACGTCAGTTCACATTATTTACGTCTGACGAGGAATTCTTTCTTCTTTTTTTAACCTGCAACGGGCCGTGTCCTAAGGTTGCAAAGGCCTTGAATGGTTTTGTAATTAAGTCGCTCTTTGGGGAGTTTGTTAAAGCTTTCATTGTTTTGCTGTCAGCCACATCAGTCGAAAGACTCGCGTTTTTTGTGACGCAAATATTCAGTGCCTTGCTTGGTAAAGAGGAAATTTTTTGTGTATTCCTTATATACACAGTTTCAGAGACTGTAATTGCTTGGGTTTGCATTCTTTCCGTGTTTTACGAGTTCACTTTAAGTGCGCGTTACTACTGTGGGCAATATTGTCGCGTAGGACAGGACTCGGTCAGGGAAACAGCTCGTGTTTGGCGACTGCCACACTCACATTTCCACCTGGAGGGTGCGTCAATACCAACTGTAGTGTTTTTGTGTTCACTGCAGACGAAGAGAACAAGTGTGCTTTCCTGGAGCTATAGATAACCGGGAGTCTGTAAAAGCACTTGATTGATGAGTGCAATTTGATGTGACTTAAGCAGATGCTGTTTGCAGGCTTGAAAATAACACTTCCGGTGTGTTTTCATGATTTTATTCTTTGAAGAAGATTCAACTTTAAAGTGACTTCCCCCTGACTTTGGAAAAAGAAAAGCAAGTGTATCTCTGCGTATGACAGGTTACTATTTCGTTCCAACTCAAATTTTTCAACGGCCCCATTCCATTATATTCCATTATTATATATATATATATAATATATATAGATATTATATATATATATATATAATTACACCTACATAGCCTATATGTGTGTGCGCGCGCGCCAATGAGAGAGATTTAATAATTTAGTGTATGATGTTAAATTCGGATTATTTAGAGGTCACTTAAATGTTAATATAATTATGGGCATTTAAGTATTTTTTTTACCCAGCCATACTTCCTGTATGGCTGTTCTTTTTTTTCTTTCTTTCTTTTTTTTCTTATCGGAGATTGGAGGCTGAACGCAATTCTCGTTGTTAGTACTCCTTTTGGCTTATATTGGGAGTACGTACACTTTGGTCTTTTATAGGACTGCATATAATGACAGGATCTTATTTCCTGTTGTTGAGGTTTATAAACACCCGGAAGCAACACGATTTTCAGTGAATTGCAGTTGGATGCTTATTTTAATTATTATCATAAAAAGCGCTTGTCCATTTAGTTAGTGTTGTTTAAGAATTTCTTGGTTAATAGCACTTTGGTTTAATGTGACATGAGATTTGTGTAATGTAGAAGTCGGATTTCAGTTTCGATGCTTTTGTAAATAATTTCTTAGTTAATAGCACTTTGATTTAATGTGTCATGAGATGTGTGTGGTACTATATAATTTGCGCTCACTTTAGATGTTTTTGTAAATAATCATTTCTTGTCGGAGGTGTTGAGAGGATGCTGTAATGACACAGAATGTAGAATTTATCATAAGGAGATTATCGAGCAGATGGTTTTCGTAGTCTAAGGCTTATTTCTGCGTTACCCCAAATGAGATTTTCACCCAGAGTTTGTCCCTCACCAAGAATAGCTTACTGCGAAGCCCTGCTAAGGATCCATTCCCCTTCCTTCTTCACGCAAGACGAGATCTATTGTTTTCCCAACATCCGTTCATGATGCTCCTCTCGTTTTAATTGTATTGGGAGCTTTCTTTCTGTGCCACCACCTCTCACCGAAAATCTAGGGTACATTAGGAGAGCAGATCTCTCGAGAAGAGAGAGAGAGAGAGAGAGGAGATCCACAGACGTGTATTGATGTTAAAATGAGGCATGCAAGTTAATATAGACTATGGTTTAGAAAGAGTATTGTATTTTTTCGCTTAGTATGATTCTTATATGTTAAAGTCGCTATGGATAATTTATTTTATTTTATACGTGTTTTTGTAAAAACTTTTCATCATATCTCCTGCCCGTAGCTGCAACCATTTCCATTATTTGTTTTACTGTACTTCCGTTCATATGCTCTTCCATTTAATTTTCCATGTCCTTAACTTTTTTCATAGTACAGCTGCCAGGCTTTCCTCCTGTTACATCGTTAAGACCTAACTTTCAATTTGCCTTTCAGTGCTGAATAACCTCACAGGTCCCAGCGCTCGGCCTTTGGCCTTGATTTTCTATTCCAGTCCAGCCCTACATTATGCTGAAAAGTTATTTGAACCTCATCAGATTATTATTATTATTATTATTATTATTATTATTATTAATAAACATCGAATTGTTTCATTAACACGTTAGGGGCAACTCCTCTTCAATTAAATAGGAGTCAGATTGTGTAATATTTTTATTTTTTCGTCCTTTTATAAATCAAGGATGATTAATTGGGCCTGTATAACCAATAGTTATATTATTGTATTTTGCACTGCAATCTCGTGCCTCATGAGTCCTTTTTTTCTCTCTTTCTTTACAGTATCTTCCTCTTTAAGATTTTTGCTTATTCGAAATTTATTTATTTATCTTTTATTGAGCCTTATGTGGATGTTTTGACAGCAGGCTGGCTGGAGTCCAACCATGAATGTCATTTGAAACTAAGATCGGAATAGACTGTACCCGCAACTCCGAACTTTTTATACGAAGTGTTAATCTCTCTCTCTCTCTCTCTCTCTCTCTCTCTCTCTCTCTCTCTCTCTCTCTCTCTCCAGTTGGTATTATTTTTTTTTTACTTAGTTGGCATTTTGTTACTGTGACCTTTTGTCGACTTTGGTTGGGAAACGTAAAGAGGGCAGTTGTGTGGTAATATTGAATAGAATGGTTTCATTTTTGGCAGTTTTAATTTCATGGTTAATTTCCTGCCTATTTAAACCGTGCGACGATAATTACTTTGTATGTGTTCAGACTTCGTGTGGTTATGTTTACAAGTAGACAAGATACAGCCAAGGTCCGTTCGAATCGCATCAGGGTTTACAGAAGGAGCGTTTTAATCACACGAAGCATTATTAATGTTTTGATAATAAGGTGGAAGCTTATTTCTCTATTTGATTTCAGTGGACGTTCTCAATAGTTTTTCCGGCAGTAATACTTTCACTATACCTTGGACAATTTTTGTCATTTTTCTTTCAATGAAAGAAGAAAGCGTGTCTTGTTAACTGAGGCTTCATTTGCATTGTTTTCCTCCAGCTTTGAAAAGCAAAGCTCTCGTTGCCGATTCCTTTAATTGAAATCCTTTTTTCTTTTTCTTTACAGGTAAGATAAAGATTCCAAGATCTGGCCTCAAAGAGAGTCGTTTGGGGCTGAGGGTTTGGTAAGTCAATTTCCGCTTTTCTCGAGTAACTGAGGCGAGTGATCTTGTTGGATGCTTCGTTATGGTGAGAAGCCATGAGCGCTGTGGAGCAGCAGTGAAGCATTGAAGAGGAATCTTGAGAGTGAACAGTGATGAATGATTGGCGGCTGTCATTTAGGTTATAGTTGATTGATTAATGGTGCACAGTGAGCCGTGTGTTCAAGGGTTGGATGGGAAGCTGAGCCTCTTACATGTTAGGCAGAAGATTGAGGAGGAGCCGAGAGGTTTTCATGACTGATTGAAACAAGAAAATTCTCGGTATGGTTTGACGTCGTGAATAACGTAAAGCAGTTTCGATGACAAAACTTGAAGTAGATTAGATTTGTATAGGATGATCTTTTCCGTGGCTGGGTCCCACTTGACAAACTTTTTTTTTTTTTTTTTTTTTTGTGGGGGGGGATCAGTTGTCGTCGAAAGTACTCCGTTAAGGAATGCCATTTCATTTAGTCTGTATTAGCCTTTGTATGTTGACCCTGATTTCAGTAACGAGGCAGACTTGCTTGATATTTGCTGTCTTGGTAACTACGAGTCCACTGATGGCTGTTGGAATGTGGTTCATAAATACTTAGTGTATAAAAACGTCAACGCCCCATCCAGTAATATTACACGACTGGTCATATGAAAGTGATTCATGTTTATTTTAATATTTGAATGAATGTATGTGAGATCTGCTTGTATATGTCTGTCTGTAATATGTCATATACACGCGCGCCACTATATATATATATAGATATATAATTATATATATATTTATATATATATATATATATATAATATATAAGATATATGTGTGTGTGTGTATATATATATATATATTGTGTTTGTTTTTGTTTGTGTGAGGTTTATAATTGAGTGCACATACATAACAGTAAATAATGAAGTAGCTTGTGAGATGTTGTATATATTTGGGTAAATACTAATATGAGAACGCACTCTGCTTTCCATCCCCGATTCCTGAAGTGGCACTGGATATGAATTTTCCATTTGCAAGAATTACGAGAGTGGGAAAGAGGCTGCCTCCGCAATAAATTCTCAAAGAATTGTATAATGTCGTTATGAATGTTTGCTGAAGTACAGGCACGTGTGAATATCTAATTTGCCCCTCCCCCCTACCAACACCACCACCATCTCTCTCTCTCTCTCTCTCTCTCTCTCCGATTTATTCTTCTCATATTGGCCGGAGACAAAGAGATGGGGGAGGATCCCTATTGCTCGGAATTTAATAATGAACATATTCATGGCGAGTGCACGTGTGGAAAAAGAGGGTTTTAAGATATAACTTCTTTAATATTAGTATTATACCATTTCTTTTATACCACTTCCATTTTTAAGCCTCCGCAGTGAAGATGGACGTTGAAACGTAGGAGAAAATAAGAGAGGTCATTTGTAAGTCTTGGCGAGGGCATGTCACTCGGCTTCATTTGCAGCGAAGGATGGCGATCATTAATACCTTCTCCGATATTATTGCAAATGTGTCCTTTAATGAATTACGTTTGTTGAAAACTGCTATCGATAATTTGACTCGCCATTAGTTACCGATCTTGATTCTGATAACATAGAAGCAGATATAAATCGCAGTAAACGTGTTATGAATCAGCTTCTGAAGTCACCCTGACAAGTGGTTTGTGATGCTATTCACTGTTTTTTGTATTTGTTTTAATTAGTAGTTTAGAATTTTCTTCAGATTTTCTCTAAATATTTAAACTAGTATGATTTACGTATTGTAGGAATAGGAATATAAAATTGCGGCCAGCGAAGCGCTGGGACCTATGAGGTCGTTCAGTGCTGAAAGGGAAATTGAGAGTGAAGGTCTTACTTTCAAAAGGAGGAAAAGAGGAAAACCTCGCAGTTGCACTATGAAACCGTTGTTAGGAAAGGGTGTTATTAGGAGAGGCTGGAAAGTAAGAAGGAAGGAAGAAAATATGAGCAGAGGTACTGTACGTAAGGGGAATGGAAGGGGTTGCAGCTAGTGGCCCAAGGTACGCTGCAAAGAACGTTAAGTAGTGCCTACAATGCAGTGCGTGAGGTGCACTGAAAGCAATAACACACACACCAACGAAGATACTTTATTGGCTGTTTTTTCTTAGACGCTCTGTGAGTTTGTATCGAAGATTGGAACGTTATCTTGAAGAAGGAGTGAAACATCACTGTTTTCATACCCGTGAAGATGGTGTTAAGAGTCTCGGTTTTTTCTTTGTCTGGAAACGTTACTGAATATAGACACGGATATGTTGACGTCTCATTCGCTCTCCTCTCCTCACGCTCACCAGGTTAAAAGGCAACACACGCACAGGAAATAGGAGCTTCCTGTTCTTTCATCTTCTCTTTTGTAGTGAAATTCTCTCTCTCTCTCTCTCTCTCTCTCTCTCTCTCTCTCTCTCTCTCTCTCTCTCTCTCTCTCTTCAAAAGATTTCTGTTTCATGTCTCAACCTCCTCAAAATATTTTTCTCTCCATCTCAAACTCTCTCTCTCTCTCTCTCTCTCTCTCTCTCTCTCTCCTCTCTCTCCTCTCTCTCTCTCTCCTCTCCTCAAATTCGTAAGTATGGTTTGAGTTTGAAATTGGGTCCTTGAAGTTTTTCTCGATTTGTTTTTCCTTATTGTATTGAAGAAAAACGACTGCTTCCTGATATTTGTGATTGGTGCAGGTATTGGGATGACTGTACCGATGGCATTTTCGGAGGTTGGTCATCTTTTGTTGCTTATCATTTAGAAAGCCAGATGCTAATTTTGTAGTTATTGGTTCTTATCAATAATAGCTGGGACGTTTCCGTTTCCTATGTTGTATTGCATTTCGGTGCAAGTTGATTTCTACTATTTTAAATGTAAACGATCATCTTTTATTTCATTCTTACATCTGAAGAAGTAGATACCAGGGGGTTTCCAAACTGTTGCCTTAGACTTTGATGGAATTTACGACACACCTCCGTCTCCGTGTTAGTGTACTTTATCAAGGAAAGATTGTTTATCCCATTAATACTGATTTCCTGGACCCGCTTCTTGATTTTGTGTCAAGTGTCATTACTAATTAGTTGATATCAAGCTGTTCATGTGTCGTGGGATTTCAGGGGAATTCTTAGCTCCTTAATTGACAAATTCATGCAGCCGGGTAGACGTCAAAAGCTAAATTAAATATTTGGCTGCATCATTTTCGTGGAAAGCTATTCTCGTAATTAAAGAAGCCGCAAAAAAAAAACTTATTTTTGGTACCTTATTCTTAATTTGATCAAACGTAGTTGACATTTACATTGTGTAGTACAAAATAGTATTTTATGTGCCTGTAAAGTGATAGCAGTTTTTGTGTCGCAAATCGTAAAATAAAAAGCTTCTATTTAATGCATCTTTCCCGCGTGAAACATTAAACTGTTTTTAAAATGTTTGCCCTTCTGTTGGAATGTGTCTTTTTGTTTGTTTTTCATCTCTGAAGCACATTTGTTTTGGGGGGCTACAAATACCTTCACTAACAACCTGTGTCGGACAGAAGTGGCATTTTTGTTTCTCGATTTTGTTTGGGAATGTTTATTTTTCATAGGTCCCTTTGTCTCATTATTGTGTGATGCAGTGATAAAGGAGGATTTTACTCTGTATATAACTTTTTTCGACGCCCATATGTTTTGCAGAACGATATAAGAAAATACATAGGTCGGCTCCTTTAATTCTTTTTCACAGTTGGTAAAAAACATGTCGAGTGTTAATATTTGTTCCAGCGGGTCCAGGAAGCGTTATTGTCGTACGTTGATTAGTTTTCTTGATTATGCTGTGTAGGATATCATGGTGTTTATGGGTATTTTGTTTCTTTCTTTGTTTGAATTGTTAGAAAAGAGATTAAGAAAAGTTAAATGACTTAATTAAGTCTTAAGATTTAAGGTTTTGTGGAATCAAGACAGAAATAATGAAAAATAATTTTTGGGAAATGTTGATGTCAGCACAATAAAGGTCGGGTAGATTCCCTGATGGCTCTGGTGATGTCTTTTGAAGGGAGGAAGGTACTGACCAAAACGGTACCTGCATAAAAACCAGCAGTGAACCAACTTTAAGAGAATGATAATGATGTATTCCAGTTTGGGTGCCAACTGCATGTAGGTTGGAAGAGAAAGGATGGGAGTAAGTTGCAGATTAAGAGGAGAAAAAGTCTGTTGATCAGATGAAAAGAATTCTCAAGCAGAATAAATGCAGTAGGTGAGGAGGACGTGTTTTCTTCTCCAAAAAGTTATTAATGTCTGCCTAACTGTAAACTTAGCAGTGAATTAAAGATATTTAAAATAGCCTGGTTTGTGTGAAGCAACTATTTTCTATAAATACATAGCTTGATATTAGTTATATAAAGGGAGCATTGTAGTAGTATGTGTATTATTTTACAACAGGACCTCGTTTAACAGGATGGTAACTTAAAGATTTTATTTATTCATTTACGACTACCAGACGATGAGGACAGATGCTCCTTGAAAGTCTGTAATTGTATAAATGTGGTCCTGTTATTAATTTTGTTAATGCACAGAACAATTGTGCAAGCGATGACGTTTTACACACACGTGTATATATATGTGTGTGTGTGTGTGTGTCAGCAAGACTTGCATAATACAGGGCGTTTATACCACCTTTTGCCGACCCCCTTCTTTCTTCTTAAGGGAAAAGGTGCATAGTGATAATCCATGTTATAACTTATCCTTATTTGCTGCAAGTCATCTTAAGCAGTAAAACCTTCAATGCATCGCCCGGAAGAAGGGCCAGTTGGAATTGACGACCCTCGTTCAGAAACACAATGATTGTTGTCTGTCTGTCTGTCTGCTAAGGCTATTCAATTTCCATTAGATTTTCAAGCTTCGGGAACCTTGGAGTAGATGGGCATGGAATTGTCGCTGCTGAGGAATGAATCACCAATGCATTAGCTTTTGGGTTCTAATGGGGACAGACTTTTTTCATCCATTGTAACATTTCGTATTTCGAATCCTGTGGTAATCTCTCTCTCTCTCTCTCTCTCTCTCTCTCTCTCTCTCTCTCTCTCTCTCTCTCTCTCTCTCTCTCAGATCGGTCTATGGCAAGTTTAGCATATCTTTGTTGTATCGTGCATGAACTGTGAACTCTATACGTATTCCCCTTTAATCATGATGTATTTTTAATTATTGTTAACAGGCCATTTACTGCTCGTATTTATTGTATATCATTATTGTTAATTTTCTTGCAACTGTCGACAACTATTCTCCAATACTTGGTGCATTGTTGTAGAAGTTGTAGTCAGAAATATTCGAAATATTCCTCTCCAGATCACCAAAGCTTCCGAGGTTAAATTGAGTAAGATTATTATGATAATATCCATGATGAACTCTCTAAATTTAAAAAAAAAAAAAAAATTGTTTTTGATACTCTTTTCGGTAAGCCATTTCTCTCTTACCCAGTCTGTTGGTCAGAGTTATTGATTGGGATTTGGAGTGAGTGCAGTCTCTCGTATTGGATTTGGAGAAATTTAAACTTCCAAAACTGATCCGATTTCCATCAAAAGCACAATTTATTTGTTGAATTTTATTTGTCATTTAGTCGAAAACTTACAATGATTACAATTTATGAACGGTATTGGATCTTTTGGGAAAGAAATGATCACGCAAGTATATTCCAAAGAATTATGGTTCTTGGTGGGGCACCCCACCCCCGGAAAAAATAATTAAATGAAGATATACCTTGCAGATAAAGAGAGAAAGAATGATAAAAATCTCATTCCTCAATTACTGTCGAAGTCAGCTCGGTCAAGTTTCGAGTTGTGATAAAATTTTGAGACATTTTGTAGTTTGCAACACGCGAGAATTTCGTTTGCTCGGCGTTCACACGGTTCGTAAAACATTTTGGCAGCTCTTCTGGAATGTGAAATTTTTATATCACTCGTAGTACGGGCTGCCGCAAAGCATGTATATATATATATATATATGATATATATATATATATATATATATATATATATATATATATACTTACATACATATGCATTAAGCTACAAATGTCCTTTAAGATCTAATTCGCTCTACCTCGGCATTAATATATTTTCATATACATTGATTGAAAAGGAATCTTTTTAGTTGATGATAATTTCGTTGGCTCCCGGGCGCTAACCTAGGAACCAAGAAATCAGGACGTACAGTGAAGCGCCTTTTAACCACAGTCATCACGAGAGGTATAAGTTAACGCCGCCTCTCACCTACAGATCCCTGTCGCGCTCAGGTATTCGTTGTTTTGGAGTGCTTTTGTCGCACTTAGCCAATTTATGAGTCTGATCACATCACAGTTATTAAGGTCGAAGTGGGTTAGTGCCGACTCCAAGACAACAAATACTTGAGCGCGACAGAGATTTGTAGGTGAGAGGCAGCGTTAACTTTTACCTTAAGTGATAGCTGTGTGGTTAAAGGCGCTAAACTGTTCGTCCTGATTTCTTGGTTCCTAGGTTCGCCCCCGGGAGCCAACGAAATTATTTTTAACTAAAAGAAAAAAATTCCCTTTTGGTTAACATATATGAATATATAATAATTCCGAGGTAGAGCAAATTAGATATTAAAAGACATTTGTAGCTTAATGTGTATATATGAATCATGGTGATGTGATCAGACATATATATTAAGGGGTCAGTTGCCTGATGCACCTTCTCCACTTCCTTCTATCAAAGGCATTATCCTCCACCAAGCCTCTTCTCTTCATATCTTCCTTCACTTTATCTCACCATCTATTTCTCTGTCTCCCTCTCGATCTTCCCTCTCTAACAGGTTCCTTCCAAACCCTCTTTACTCTCTCTCTCCTCGCCATCCATCCTCAACTCATGCCCATACCCATACCACTTCAATCGTGTCCTTATTTTTTTCATTTCCAATCTCTCAAGCAGCGATATTCCCATAATCCACCTCTGTATTCTCATCTCTGTTCTCTCAAGCTTTACTTCCTCTTTTCTTCTTAGAGCCCTGTCTCTGCTCCATACATTAACACTGGTCTTACCACTGTAACCACTGTAGTATACATCTTGACTTTTAGCTTGATTGGCATTTTCTTATCGCATACTACTCCACTTCTCCCATGCAGCTTTTATCCTGCTGTCAACTTCAGCCTCACATCCTCCCTCTTGGGGGTAAAGTAGATCCTAAAGTAAATAAACTTTTCTGTCTGTTTTATAATCGAGCCTCTTCTTTCTTGCATTACTATTCCGCCTTTATCTTCCTTACTGCTCACCAAAACCTCTTGTTTCATTCACAATCACCTTTAAGCCACCCCTCTCTAAAGACTCCCGCCACTCTCCAACCCTTCTGTATAGGTCTTCTTTATTTTCAGCAGTAATCACCAGATCAGTGGCGTACAATTTTATATATATATATATATATATATATATATATATATATATATATATATATATATATATATATATGCATGTGTATATATGAATGTGTGTGTGTAAAAGCGCTGCTTTATGTACGGAAATCTTGTAAGTGTGCATGCTCAGTATTGCGTCTTTTTTATTGTAAATTCTTGGTATTCTGTTCTTGCTGGTCAAGCAGTTATTGCTAAAATTATTTCCGTTATGATTTTAACTTTTTGCTCTCGTTTGTGTGTGTATATATGTATATATATATATATATATATATATATATATATATATATATATATATATATATATATATAGTGTGTGTGTGTGTGTGGTGCGTATGTGTGTGTGTGTGTGTGTGTAGTCTTTTATATTTGAAATTGTGTGACTGTAGGTAGAGTCTCGTATCGGGAATATTGAATTATTTTTTTTCCCTAAGTTCACCAGTTGTCAAATGCCTCGCATTGTTTGTATTAGGTTTTTGCTGTGTTCTTGATATTATTTATCCAAGTTTTGAGTATTGCATCAGATAAATGCAGATCTATCAAGAAGTAACTGTGCTACCGTCAGAGATGATATTTTTGTGGAATGCTGAGTAAGGATAAAAAAAAAATAGTTGATACACTGTTTCCGGTTAAGTCCACAAATGGGTTTTTTTTTTATGGTAACTTATTCTGTAATTCTACTTACTTGTAAAAATTTTTGTTTTCGTGTCTCTTAGATGTAAAGGATTTCATTATTATGGGTGAATTGTCTTTTCTTTTGTGCATTTGATGATTCCCATATTTGAAGAGAAAAAAATTGCGCAAACATATCGAGATATTTCACAATAATATACTTTCAGACGTTGGAACGGAAAACGTCTCGTTTAAAAAACAGTAAATTACTGGTGAGACCTTTGATTTCCTCCGTATTTGCTGAATGATTACACAACTACAGACGAAATATTTCCGTCCAATTCTCTCTCGATAGGAATCCAAATGATTAGCATTTAGCCGAATCCTCTAAATATCTTGGCGCACCTCAATTTATTTATTTATTTATTTGTTTTATTTTACTGTCAATTTCAGTTTCTGCGCGGAATGACCTCATAAATTCCAGCGCTTGGCCTCTGGCCTAAATTCTGTGTGCTGCCTATCTACTTAAATTTCTTCGACAAAAGGCCTGAGTATGAGGTTGACAATGGAAAGACTGTGACAAGTATAGTTTGTAGTATAAGGCGATAAAAATCCTTATGTCGTGGAAGGGCAAGATAAAAATTAGTACTCTTGCCAAAAGTAACTTAAACGAGAAATTAGTATTTCAGTGATTTATTCTTATAGTTATTTTTGTATTACAGTATTTCATTTTCTTCATATCATATTTCAAAATCTGAAGTTCCGTAAACTTGACGAGAAAGTTGGTATTTTAATTGGTTGATTTTTCAATCATTTGCAAATATCATTGTGATTGTAATGTGGTGTGGTACTAAATCAAGTCGGGGGTAATTGCTATGTCGTGGATGAACACCCTGTGGGGAAGCTTCCATAATATGCACTTCTGACACAACATTCATTAGTAGCGTTTGGGGCACCTTTAGACACACACTGTTTCTTTAGTTTGTTCTGCAAGCATTTCCACGGTTAATTTCAAATATGTGTTTCGCCCCATCTGTCCAGAGCTCTCTCTCTCTCTCTCTCTCCTCTCTCTCTCTCTCTCTCTCTCTCATTGCATTAAAGATTTGCGTTTGTCAGTTCTCTCAAACGCCACGTGCTTACATACATTACAATACATATATATAACTTTGTTTTTTTAATATAGTAAGTCTTTATATACAGTCTCTCTCTCTCTCTCTCTCTCTCTCTCCTCTCTCTCTTCTCTCTCTCTCTCCAACTATGCAAATATTCCATCGGATCTCCCGGAAATAGTGCTGCGCATTTTTTCATAGCTTGAGGAGACCCTGCAGGAAAGAGAGAGAGTTTGTGTATATATTCATTTCTCCAAGAATATCGTCATATTTCAGTGTCTGTCGCTTTTATAATAACAAAGGAAAAAAGGGAAGATGAAGAAGAGTGGGTGGGAATGAAATGGAAAAAGATGAACCACTATGAGTATATTCTCTCTCTCTCTCTCTCTCTCTCTCTCTCTCTCTGATAATCAGGTCAGTGGTCTGGTAAAACTGTTAATAATAACCTCTCTCCTTCCCTCCTTCCTCTCTCCTCTCTTCTCTTTTTTATCGCCCCTCTTCTCTCTTCTCTCTCTCTCTCTCTCTCTCTCTCTCTCTGTTACGAACCTTCAGTAGATGAACATTTCCTGTGTGGTGTTTGGGTCACCCTGAGAGGTTGAGTGAGCATCGTAACATCAGGAGTCTTAAAATCTTCCGAATGTTGGAAAAATATAGACTTCCTTTAAGATTCTTTTGCAGATGTGGGAGATCCGAAATGAGCAGGTTGACAGGTGCCCACGCACGTGTTCTAAAGTGGGCAGATTTTTAATTGGAATGGAGGAGGAGCCGAGGCATTGATTAATTGTTGGACTAGTTGTGTGGCTTTTCATTGACTGGAAGATCGTCTATGTTAAACAACTCGTCAGTTTATAGTTTTCTGGAAAAGATCATGAGTGAGATGCTATTTCTCTCTCTCCGCACCATTTCTGTCCGGTCTCAGATCTTTAAAACTATTGAGGCTAGAGGGCTGCAAATTGGATGTTTGATGATGATCATCTACACTCCAAATATCAAACACCAAAAGTTGCAGTCCTTTAGACTCAGTAGTTTTTATTTTATTTAAGGTTAAGGTTAGCCATGATCGTGCGTCTGGCTATAGGACAGGCCACCACCAGGCCGTGGCTGAAAGCTTCATGGGCCGCGTTTCATACAGCATTATATTGTAACCAAAAAATATATTGATTTTCGGTGGACTTGATTATACGCTGTACAGGAAACTCAATTGCGCTGGAGAAACTTTGGTGCATTTTCTATTTGTTTGTTTTTGTTTGTAAATAATTGTGGTATCAGTAATTTCAGGTTTGTTTGGCCAGATTATTTTTTTATTTTTTTTTAATAAAGTGGTTGCGGGTCATTGAGACATATTTTCCGTTAGTAAAGCCTTACTTTCCTAATAATTACCAGGAATTTGCTCTTTCATTGTTTTTAGACAATGAAAGAGACCAGAGTTTGATCCCATTAGGGAAAACGTGGATGGGCCTATCCTAGAAAAAAATGTGTTGTGCTCCTGTTTATGTAAGCTGTGGATGGGTTACTGCTTAGCTTTGCAGCCAGAATAGAACAGGTGTTGGGTGGGCTAGCGTCTCCATCCCACAATGATCATCAGAATCGGAAGGTCAGGTTTTGCAATCTGGAGCCACCAGTGCTTCATGGGGGAAAATGACTAAGGTGGGAGTGAATAATTACATAATAAGATAAATGTTGACAGTAATATTTATGTATTTGTTCCCCCAATGAAATATACACTGACCTCACCGGGAAGCAAGATGGGATCATCTACCTTTCCATTTTGGGAGGACCTGTCTTCTCTCTCAACTCCACAGTTTTCTAGGTGAAAGGGAATTTGGACGAGAAAAATTTCCCTTGGAAAGAAAGGGAAAGTATTCTGCTTGTCCGCTCTCTCTCTCTCTCTCTCTCTCTCTCTCTCTCTCTCTCTCTCTCTCTCTCTCTCTCTCTCTCTCTGTTTTGTGCTTGCAGGAAAAATGCACTTTTCGTAGAACTTATTGAGACGAAAACTTTCCATGCAAGTTTAGATTCGCATATGTCCATTTTAATGTTTGCTGTTGTGCTTACAATTTGTCTTCTCGGTTCTTGGGGTCTTATGGTTCTGTATTTACTTTCTGAGTAAAAAGGAAGCATTTTAAAACGTGAACGATACATACCTGTAAAAATTTATAAGAAGAAATACTACGTGTACTTTTGGCAATTATTAAATGAATACGAATTTAAAGAATTGCAGAACTGAAATTTGTCGATACGAAAAAATGTTCCGTTTGTCATCCTTCTTGAAAATGTGGACCAAGACTTCAAGAAGAGAGAAGTGATCCCACTTGACAGTTGCGCAGGTAGGCAGAATAACACGTGTCGATCAGAATTGACTCCTTTTCAGGAATAAATATTTAAAATTTAATGATTTTTAATGTCATAATTGTTCCTATTTGATATAATATTTTACTCTAAAATGTCAGGTATTCACAGTGACATTGAATAATTAGTTTTTCCTTACTGACCACTTATTCCCAGTTTATGAAACAAAGAAGATAAAACATATTGTCCATGAGGGAGTTTTAAATTTTTTTTTTCTAAGGTTTTTATTAATTTATCACGAAATAAACACATTTTATGGAAATCCCCGTAGGAGTTAATGCCATCAGTGCACATCCCTTCAGCCCCTATGTGCAAACCTGTTTATCCCTTTTACTGTACCTCCGTTCATATTCTCTTTCTTCCAGCTTACTTTCCAGCATTTCCTAACAGTTGTTTCATTTTGCAGCTGCGAATCTTCCTACTATCACACCTTTCAAACCCTTTGCTCTCAATTTTATTTTATCCCAGAAATGGTCTCATTTGGCCTAAATTTTATATTTCGTTCCATTTATGGAAAAACCCTGGACAATATAATCTTGAGAAGTGTCGTTTTTTTCTCATCTGGGGCCACTTCGTTTTTCACGTTTCACTCATGGATTTTGGTTCGAGCTTTTCGCAGGCTTCTTTGTCCCTTGTGCACTTCGAGGTCGAGATCAATTCCCTATTCTGTGTTCGAAGAGGCTCAAAATATTGACCCGTACATTCTCCTGCCGCCACTTGCTAAGGCCTTCTTCTGTTCCCAAGGACATGAGTTATTTATCTGGCCACTGTTTGCTATTACTTTGCCAGGCACGTCCAAGAACCACTTTTTTTGTTTCATATTTTATAATTTTATACCTGTTCAGAGAAGACGTTGGACGCTTAGTCTTTGTAGTTTCCTTTTGCTTGGGGGCATGTGCTCAATCGTGGACACAGTAATAATAAAAACTATTTTTAGAACACCGTTGATTAGTTAAACCGATAAATTTGGAGGTATTGAATACACACGTTGAATGTTATAAGAGTGCTGTGTGAATGATCGTTTTCCGAATGGATAATACATTTTATTCATGAACGTGTAGATGTTTATGGTATGCACGTAGATTTATAATGCGCATTACGTCGTTTTTCTTGTGCTTTCCCTCCCCCCACCCAGAGGTATGAATTCCCGTTCGATGAACTTTCCCGGAAGGACTTTTTTTTTATGACCTGTCTTCGCCAATTACTTCCTGTCGCCGTTTTGAGCGGATTTTAGTTTCGTTTCTGTTTGATCGAATCTCAGAGCAGCTGTCGCATTCCAAGCTAAAGAGAGAGACGTGAATGGAACTGCGTAGTCTCGCTATTGTTGCCTTTATTGGATGTTTTTATTTATTGCCGGGCGACTATGACGCATTCCTTTGAAGCAGGTGAGTGAAATCTCTCTCTCTCTCTCTCTCTCTCTCTCTCTCTCCTCTCTCTCTCTCTCTCTCTTACATTTCAAGAATAACCTCAAAAATTACATTTAATAGAGTGAAGCCTAGGAAATCTTACATTGTATTACCGCTGGCTGTGAACGTGAGATTATATTGTACCAGTAAAGAAAAATAATATCAATAAGTATAGATTAAGTCTTTCTTACAGTTGCCTACTTTAAACAACGTAAAAAGCTCAACTTGTTGCCTTCAAACGTTTTTATTTCTGGTCAGGATTACAAAAGGGTTGATATTTTGACCTTACCTTAATGTCGTAAGGTAAAACATCTTGTAACAAATGCAAGATATTTTGCTCCTTCCTCGGCTCTCTCTCTCTCTCTCTCTCTCTCTCTCTCTCTCTCTCTCTCTCTCTCTCTCTCGATGCTGCTGCCTAGCACTAGAAAGTAATCCGGTATATTGACCCCCACAATTTGTCTGAGGCTTTCTCAAGAAATCTGGTTCGTCCATGATCTTCCAGCGGGGGAGAAGTAACGGCTGGCAGCCTCATGACATTGAGGAGGACTGGAATGTTTTTGCACTCCGGAAGGCTGCTGCCATACGAGAAGGCTCCCTCCCGCGGATGAGCTGCCAAGACAGATATCAACTCTTTCTTTGCTGCTTGTTTCTTCTTCTGTCACGAAATGGTGCGTTTGTTTCTCTTTTTTTTTTCTTTTTTAATTTTTCAAAAGTATTGTACCCTCGTTGTGCTTTTTACTCCGTTGAGACTTGTGTTACTTCGTTCTGATTAAATATGGATATTACTCAGTTTTATGTTGTCCCCTGTGGAGTTGTGCAGTTTAATTTGAGGTGAAGTCGGCTTTCCTTCGAGAAGAGTCGAAAATTGATGACGGATTCCTTCTTGATCCGAGGGGAAACGAATAGGTTTAACAGAACACTACAAGGAAGCAATATGAGCGATTGAAAAGAAATTTGATTTTTTTCAAATATATGTATTCTTCAGGTTCTTTACTAATCTGTCATTAATATAAAATATTTTTGGGATGAGTCTTTTAATAATTAAACTGACAAATGGACTGTTTTCGCCATTCCCTGGCCTTGCGACTTACGACAGTCCACTAACTACCATGAAAATAATTATGTAGGTATATATTTACTTATACTGTGTATATATGTGTGTGTAAATTATATATATATATATATAGATATATATATATCTATAGATAGATACAAACATATATATTTATATTCTAATTCGCTCAAAATGCTTTATATCGGAATTCGTATACCTCGGAATTTTCATATCATGTACCAAAGGGGAATTTTTAGTTGATAATAATTTTCATCCCCTCATGGGATTCGATCCATGAAGGGGGACGAAATTATTATCAACTAAAAATTCCCCTACGGTACATATATGAAAATATATCATTCGAGTAGAGCGAATTAGATATTAAAGGACATTTGTAGCTCGAATAATCTATATGAATCACGGTGATGTGATATTTATTCATATTATATATATATACTATATATATATATATATATTATATAATTATATATTATATATATATATATATATATATATATATATATATATATATATATATATCGATATATATATACTTAATCATGTGCGTGTATGCTGTATTTGCACAGTGGTGCTGGTTTGGTAGAATATGAGATCCTTACATGAAAATAAAAGGAGATACCAAGACTTTCGACGTTGTTCTGGAGTCATCTTCAAGGTGTGTGATGTGTGAATGTGAAAATAGCTGAGGGTTGCGGTAAGATGAATAAGTAAAATGTTTCACCACCTCCCGCCTTGGACACGCTTATCAGCCATTCATTTCAGTTCCCGTATCCACTTAAGTATTATTAGAAGTAAACTTATTTTAGAAATGAAACATCAATTAGTAAATGACATGGCTGTGGTTTCAGTGGTGGGGGTTAATCCGGTTTCCTAGAACAGGATGGAACTGGCGGTTAATATCGGTATTAATATTGTATCCATAATCCTCTCTCTGGCGTATTCTAGGACCAGATGCTTTAATTGTGAAGGGAATTCAATTTCAGCTCAGATGAATAATGAATCGGTTCCAGAAATGTTTATTCCATCTCCTTGAATTTGGCCTCACGCAAACTGGAATTCCTTTGTCATTTTCCAGTTGCTTTCGTTGTTAAGTATTTATAATTGGTTTTGATATGTTAATAATTGGTTTTGATATGTTAATCGAGTACTTTTAAGTAATCCATTATGATGATTCGGGAATCTGAAGATCAGAGCAAATATTTAAAGTTCTCTAATGTTTAATGGATCACGGATCACAGAGACTTTAAACATCTTAGCAATCAGTTTAATGCCCCAATAATTCCATGAAAAAGCTGGGCATGTTCAATGCATCGGAAAAATTTTTAGTTTGTTTGTTTGTATGTTGTTTTCACGTTGCATGGAACCAGCGGTTATTCAGGAACGGGACCAACGGCTTTACGTGACCTTCCGAAACCAACATCGAGAGGAACTTCGAATTCACCAAAACCAAAAAACACATACTCCTCACTCCCCTCAATGGAATGGCCGAGAATCGAACTTCGCGGACCACCGAGGTGGGTAGGGCCAAACACCATACCAAAACACGCCAACACCATACCAACCACGCCCCCACTCAGGCGATTTCATTTTTTAGTTTGGAAATGCAATTTTGAGGGTTTATTTATGATCTTCCCCCCCCCCCCCCCCCCAGTCTTGGAATAAGCTTGTTAGGTATTGGCATTCCATGGCTGATGTGATTTTACGTTTGGTCCGGTAATTAAATTCCAAAATGGATAACTTTAACGAAAGGAATTATTGTCAATTGTTCGAATTTTATTTTTTTATTTTTTTTTGCAGTTGACCGAAGAAGAGATATCTGTCTCCTCTTGTATTTATTGTGCAACTGGTTTGAGCGACTTGCAATGAGCCTTTTCGTCTGTGCGTTTGGATCCCTTTCTGTGTGTGCCTGTGGTCGTATTATATATTATATATATAAGATATATTATATATATATATAGATTAGATATATATATATTATTATATATGGCTGGCACAGTTTTTTTAAAACATTTTTTTGATATGTAAGAGAACCACCAAAATACTTCAGATTAGATACAAATCTTCTCTGGATGATAGTTGATCATCTTTTTATTGTGGGCGATCCAGGCTTGAAGGTCATAAAAACTGTCCAAAAAGGTTTTAAAGGAAATTTAACCTTGGCCGTAGCTTCTGAAAACTATAATGGCACAGAGAACTTCAAAATTTGCGGGCAAGCTCTGCAAGATCCAAGACCTATAGGAAGGGCACTTGAAGATGTTTTCTCTTTTTGGGAATCTCTCTCTCTCTCTCCTCTCTCTATTCTCTCTCTCTCTCTCTCTAGCTCTCTCCTATCGGTAGTAAGCCATCGTGCTTGGTTGAGACCGTACCCGCGTGAAGTCAGGATTAAATCAACAGATTATTCACAAAGTTTAAACATACGACTAGAATTTGAGAAATATCTAGAAGTGTTCGTGAACTATCGGTGATAAGATTAGTGTGAAAATAGTAGGATAAAGCGTCTTCTAAGTTAGTTTATCAAGTGTAATACTATAAATCAGAACAAGATGGCAGTAAGTTCCAACTGCGGGAAGAGGGGTGGCGTAATTTGGCGTGTTTAGCAGATTCGCAATACGATGAGGTAGCAGGAAGGAACTGGCATTTCTCATCTATGAAATCAGCAACACCGTTTCCTAACCAAAAAGATACAAAAGCATTCATAGATATATTAGAAGGATATAATCCTTCAAACTGGAACAAATCTAATGAAAACATCTTGAAAATAATTGAAGAAGTTCCAATAAAATCCAAGTGGTCAAGAGACTCATAAAGAAAATATACATAAACCAACATATTCCGACAAAGAAAATGAATAAGGTGAATCTTGTGAATATCCTAATTGATGCATAAGGAAAAAGAATGCCAAAAGCATGCAAACTGTGTAAGGTTTGGTATAGCATAGTCAATGCACAAAACCTAATCAGAAAATGTGCTGCATGCAACATTCCGACCCATCCACAGTGTGCTGAGGTAATACAAGATTTGAGAAAAGATACAAGAATTTTTTGTTCAACATGTCTATCATGGATAGACAATGTTATTAAATCAAGATGAAGTACAAATAGTTGAGGATGAAGAAGAAGAGGAATAGGAAGAAGAAGAAGAAAAAGAAGAAGAGGAAAACGGAAGAGAAGTAAACAAAAATGAAATGACAGAAAAAAATAAGGAAAACAAAGAACAAGATAAAAGTATGGATGCAGAGATACTCATTGATACTACATATGAGGCAATAAAGCAGCATACCTACGAAGAAATAAATTACGATATGACAACAGAAAAGCAAATCCCGAAGAGGATCTACCCAGATCTATACAATGACGGGAAAGAGGAAAAAAATAGACAAGAAAGACAAAATCTGCAACCTTTTGAAAAGAGGGAATTGCAGATTTGGAGAAAAGATGTTACTACAAAAAACATCCTAAGATATGTCAAAACTATGAAATATATGGTAAATGTGCATACTTAGATGGATATGGGGATGATTGCAGAGATCTGCATCAAAAATAGGTAAAAACCTAAAAGAAGGAAAAGGAGTAAGTTCGACAAAAAATGCAAATATATGCACCCTGTAGCCATGAATCATAATCAAATAAATAACCAACCAAGTAATAAAATCCAAAATAAGAAAGAAAACAAATAAAGAGAGAAATCAAGAATATCAGGTAAAAGAGAAAAGCAAACCACCAATGAGATATGCAGAGGTGTCAGCAAAAAAATTTCAAAGCATCAGCTCCGAAATTCTACTCAAGAGATAATAACTGATATATGCAAGAGGATATTGCAGAAACGGAGAAAATTGCAGATTCAGACACAAAATGAATAATTATGATGAAGGAAGATCAAATATTATGGAAAAGTTGGATTTTTTAATGTCAGAATTTTCTGGAAATGAAAAAAAGAACAACATACCAGAACAGGAAAGAGACATGGGAAAATCCTTATTACTACCAGTATTAAATGAAGGAAGGAGAAAACACGCAAACCATCATAGTGATGAATGCGGGCAGGGTTTAGTTACGAGTAACTCAAAAAGAAAAATAGAGTACTTAGAAGAACTAACCCAAAATGAAAAGAAAATAGATATAATGAATATAAGTGAAAACCTGGTATTAACCCAAGAGACTGGGAATGATGATCAAATCAAATAAAAGGGTTCCAAACTTATAGATCAGATAGAAAAAATAGGAATCAAGGGGGAACCGCAATATATGGGAAAGACAAAAAACAAGGAAAAATATAGAGGAAATATAGTAACTCAGAATGTGAACTAATAGCGGTAGAATTTGAATCTGAAAAATTGATGAACATAGTAATATATAGACTCTAATACTAAAGAGTTTGACTTAATAATTGAAAAATTGGATGATATATGTAGAAATCACAAGGACTGGATATTCTCCTATCTGGTGACTTCAACTTTCCTTTCGTAGAATGGAAAGAACGAATAGGAGATTGTGTGTACTTATACATATAAAAAAAGAGAGTAATAGTAGTGCAGAAGATAAGAGGCAATTTGAAAAGCTATTAGATATGCTACTAGAATACAACATTCAAACAAATAAATCACCTGCCAACAAGAAAGGAAAATACTTTAGACCTAGTATTTGTGAACGAGATGAATTATGTTAAAGAAATAATAGTTTATAATGCGAGTATTTCAGACCATAATGTCATAGAATTAACAGTTCATTCCAAAGCAAGTGAAAATAGAGATAAGCAAGAAATGAAAAAGTGGGAAGGATATGGAAAATACAACTTCTACAGTAAAAATATAAAATGGTCAGAAAATAATGAAGAATTAAACAAAGATTGGGGATAACATTTTCGTAAGTGATGACATAAGGGTAAATACGGAGATATTATATAAAATATTGGAGAAAATAGTGGAAAAATATATACCGAAGAAGAAAAGTAAACATCATTCATGCCATACCAAGAGGACAGAAGGATCTTGTTCCAGAAAATCAGAAAGTGGAAAAAAGGTCTTGCAAAAGAAAAAAATGCATGGAAAGTTATAGAACTAAAAAGTAAGATAGAAAAATGCAGAACAAAAGATTATACAATCAAAAGAAAATGAAAAACGGGACTGGAAGAAAAAACCTATTAAATATCAAGCAAAACCCCAAAACTATTATACTCATATGCGAGAAGATGAATAAAAGAAGAATAGAAATAGGCCCTCTGAGAATTGAAGGAGATTAACGAATGAAAAAAAGGAAATTTGCAACATACTGGCAGAACGATATAAGAGAGAATTCACCCCTAGAATAGATAATGAAGATAATGATATAGAAGTAAGGGATGAAAATAGTGAATATTTAGCTGACATAGATATTAATGAAGCTGATATTGTGCAGGCTATTAAATGAAATTAAAAATGGAGCTGCTGCAGGGCCTGATGGAATTCCTGCTATTTTGTTAAAGAAAGTAGTTCATTCTATCGCAAAGCCACTTGCAATATTATTAAGACAAAGTGTAGATACAGGCAAGATTTATGATGAGCACAAATTAGCATATATTACCCCTACTTTCAAAAGTGGATCAAGACTAGAGGCAAGTAATTATAGGCCTGTGAGTCTAACATCACATATTATGAAAGTGTATGAAAGGGTAATGAAGAAAAATATTATGAAACATTTTTAAAATAATAATTTGTTTAATAAAAGGACAACATGGTTTCGTACCCGGAAAAAAAGTACACAAACCCAACTGTTAGTCCACCAGTGAGAAACATATTCAAAAATATGAAAAGCGAAATGAAACAGATGTGGTTATTTAGACTTTGCAAAAGCTTTTGATAAAGTAGACCATAATATATTAGCGAAGAAAATTAGAAAACACAATATCGTGGATAAAGTAGGAAGATGGTTCAAAAGAATTTTTTACACAACAGAAAACAGATAGTTATTGCAAACGACGAGAAATCGGATGAAGCCAAGGTAATATCCGGTGTGCCGCAAGGTACGGTGTTAGCTGCAATACTGTTTGTTATTATGATTGAAGACATAGACAATAATGTTAAGGATTCGTAGTGATAGTTTCGCAGATGACACAAGAATAAGTAGAGAAATTACTTGTGATGAAGATAGGAACGCTCTACAAAGAGACCTTAACAAAGTATATGATTGGGCAGAGGTAAATAGGATGGTATTTAACTCTGATAAATTTGAATCAATAAATTATGGAGACAGAGAAAGAAAGCTATATGCATATAAGGGACCTAATAATGAGACCATCACAAATAAGGAAGCAGTTAAAGACCTTGGTGTGATGATGAATAGGAACATGTTATGCAATGATCAAATAGCAACTCTGTTGGCAAAATGTAAAGCAAAAAATGGGAATGTTGTTACGGCAACTTCAAAACAAGAAAAGCTGAACACATGATTATGCTTTATAAAACATATGTTCGTAGTCCACTTGAATATTGCAATATGATATGGTACCCACACTATCAAAAGGATATTGCACAAATGAGAGTGTACAAAGGTCCTTTACAGCTAGAATAGAAGAAGTTAAGGACCTAGACTACTGGGGAAAGACTACAATTCTTAAAATTATATAGTCTAGAAAGGAGAAGAGAACGCTACATGATAATTCAGGCATGGAAACAGATAGAAGGAATAGCAGAAATATCATGGAACTAAAAATATCAGAAAGAGCAAGCAGAGGTAGATTAATAGTGCCCAAAACTATACCAGGAAAAATAAGGAAAGCACACCAGGACATTAATCCACTACGCACCAGCATCGATAATGCAGCGTCTATTCAATGCGTTGCCAGCTCATCTGAGGAATATATCAGGAGTGAGCGTAGATGTGTTTAAGAATAAGCTCGACAAATATCTAAACTGCATCCCCGACCATCCAAGATTGGAAGATGCAAAATATACCGGAAGATGTACTAGCAACTCTCTGGTAGACATTAGAGGTGCCCACTGAGGGGACTGGGGCAACCCGAACAAGATGTAAGGTCTGCAAGGTAAGGTAAGGTCTCTGTCTCTCAGGGATTCTAGCTTAACTTATGAAGCGATCTCACTCTTATCATTGCAAACACAACACAGCAGACACAGTCGAGTTATTTTAAACTGAATTAGATAAGTTCCAGGATATCCCACCGGATGAGCCCAGATGCTACAGTGGCACCTGTCATTCCATCTTTCCCCCCAGCACAGACGCAATTCCATTTCGATCTGGAATCTTGTATTCAACAATTCTGGATACAGATCTAACATCACTGCTTCCAGTCACTGCTATTAATAATGTCTACATTCACACGGGAGCGGTGGGGAGAGGGGACCGTTTGAGGATGCTATTCCCCCCTTCCCCTAACCCCTCTCCTCTTCGTTGGAGGAGGGAGGGAGTAGAGGAAGTCGATTTCGTTATTATGAATGGTGGATAGTGCAGATACAGCCAGGTAAAGCAATACTCCTGTGAGAGGGGAACACGTTCTACGACTCCAACCAGTGAACATGGAAGGGCCACAAGTGGTTCGAATTCCTTGGAGCATGGGTATGATCTTCAGTTGTAACTGAATACCCCCTGTTCCTCTCTCTCTCTCTCTCTCTCTCTCTCTCTCTCTCTCTCTCTCTCTCTGACTCTTAAGTAGCATCCAGCGTAAACATGAACAGTACAAAATTATATAGATCTACAGAATGAAAGAGGGCTTGGTTCCAAAGCTAAAATTATATAGATCTACAGAATGAAAGAGGGCTTGGTTCCAAAGCTAAAATTATATAGATCTACAGAATGAAAGAGGGCTTGGTTCCAAAGCTGCTAACATTGCGAAAACCGAAAACCTTGACGTTTGAATTCCACCACAATCGTAGAATTATTATCAGATGCTTTCTTCCTCAACAGAAGTTGCTCGTACTCCTCATTTGCTCTCACGAACTCTAACGTATGGATTGGTTTACCTGTGTATCTCGACTAGTACAAATCAACCCTTGCATATATTTTGGTGTAAGTTAGGCATGTTCCCGGTTACCATACGGTAGGAGCTAAGATGAAATTGGTCATTTCAGCGACCCCGATGGGTAATTGTACCTTGTTTTGGCACCATGTATTAAGTGACAAAGGGAAACCCTCACTTCATTGCTGTGAGTAGCTGCTGTAGATGATGTTCAATTCCTCACACAGGGAGGATCTTGACTAAGTAATCTTTATGTAATCTCTCTCTCTCCTTTCGTGCTCATTAAAAACTACTATCGTAGATATACTGTGTTCATCAGGATATCAAGTGACAAGATTAGTCTTGATTTGCTGGGATTCATTATTTCTAGTAGTAATTTAGCGGAATAGTGTCAATCAAAAAGAATTCGGCTTCTGTTACCTGGGTTCTTTTTGCAGAAGCTTGCTACAAATGTCTTTTGATATCCAATTCGCGCTACTTCCGGAATATCACGGAAGGAGAATTATAAAAGGTTTGGTTCTTGAGTGACTCGAACACTCGCGCTACAACTAACGTTTCCAGTCAGCGTTCAAGGCCATTGGGCTGTCAAGAGGGGTATAACTTAATGCCGGCTCTACCGTACATAGTATACCTGTCGAGTTCGGGGAATTGTACTTATCTCCGGCATCCCCACCCCCACCATGATAGCCAATTGGTTCGTTTGGAGCACGTAGCTGTTTATGAAGTCGTTGGCTGTACTGTCGAGTGCTTGAGTTACCTAGGTACGGTACGAGACCATTTATCACTTATAATTCCCCATATGTGATATTCACGACGAAGCGCGAATTGGATATTTAATGACATTTGTAGCTTGATGATGGTATATGAATTGTCACAGTGACGTGATAAAAATTCACACAACACACACACACACACACACACACCACATACACACACACACACACACACATATATATATATATATATATATATATATAAGTAGATGTCAGTCGGCCATAGTGAGTAAGTATGTGATTTAACAAAATGTCATATTATATTATACACGTTTTCTAGAATCTTACATTTTATCGGGAAGAACAAATTGCGTTCTTTATTTCAGTTCAAGACTGGTGAACAATTTGAAATGATTAATTACCAGATTCTTGTTAATTGCGTTCCTTTGGAAAATCACCATTCCCACAAAAATCGAGTTATTGGCAACAATTTTTGTATATCCCAATAACTGGTGAGGTTGATGTTGAATCTTAGTTTGATTTTACTGTGATTCAAATCCAGTGTCATTTAAAATGACAAGATCCACGGATTCAAATGTAGTGTCATTTAGGACTACAAGATCCACCTGATTTAAATCCTGAGTCATTTAAGACGACAAAATCCATCTAATTGAAATCCAGTGTCATTTAAAACTACAAGTTCAAATCCAGTGCCATTTAAAACTACAGAATCTATTTCATTCAAATCCAGTGTCATTTAGAACTACAAGCTTCAACTGATTCAAACCCAGTGTAATTTAGAACTACAAAATCCACACGATTCAAATCCATTGTCATTTAGAACTACAAGATCCACCTGACTCAAATTCAGTGTCATTTAAAACGACAAAATCCACCTAAGTCAAGTCTATTGTCATTTAAAACTACAAAATCTACCTGACTCAAATCCAGTGTTGTTTAAAAGTACAAAATCCACCTGATTCAAATTGTCATTTAAAACTACAAAATCTACCCGACTCAAATCCAATGTTGTTTAAAAGTACAAAATCCACCTGATTCAAATCCAGTTTCATTTAAAATGACAAGATCCACCTGATACAAAATCCAGTTGTTATTTTAAAGCTACAATATCCACCTGATTCAAATCCAGTGTCATTTAAAACTACTAGAGTCACCTTAATTAAATCCAGTGTCGATTCAAACCCATTGTCATTTAAAACTACAAGATCCACCTGATTCGAACCCAGTGCCATTTAAAACTACAGTAACCACATTATTTAGACCCAGTGTCAATTGAAACTGCAAGATCCACCTGATTTAAACCCAGCGCCATTTAAAACGACAAGATCCTCCGTGACCTGTGGTTGGTTCAGGTTTTTATGGCGCCTTGGGAACCACTCGTATATTGGCAGGATTCAGTACTTGGTTAAAATTCCCATTGTATTTACGTTCTCAGGTTACGTGGGTACTTCGGGTGTGAAGTCATTTGTCGTCCTTGCCAGAGCTAACGGTAAAGACCTCACAGTCGTACCAGGGACCGGCTGCTGGCTTGTGGTACAGTTGATGATATCGAAGAAATAGCGTCCACATAATTTTCTAAATGAAGTGATGAATAATTCTCTCTCTCTCTCTCTCTCTCTCTCTCTCTCCCTCATCCTCTCCTCTCTCTCTCTCTCTCTCTCTCTCTCTCACCGTGTTTGTTACTTAACTCTAATGCATTAGGGCACTCGCCTCGTCCGATTTTGTTAATCAGTACCTCCCTTTGTTATTCAGACTCTTGATGCTTTATGTGTCCACCTCCTGCTGTTATCTATTGTACCTCCTATTATTAAGTGTATCTCCCGTTTCTATCAAGTGCTCCTCCTGTTGTTGTTAAGTGTACCTCCCTTTGTTATCAAGTGCATCTTACTTTGTTACCAAGTGTACCTCCCATTATCAAGTGTACCTCCTGTTGTCGTTAAGTGTACCTCCCTTTGTTATCAATGTACCTCTTGTTGCTGTCGAGTGTACATTACTGTTATCAAGTGTACCTCCTGTTGATGTCATGCATACCCCTGGTGTTATCAAGTGTACCTCCTGTTATCAAGTATACCTCCCTTCATCAAGTGTACTTAGTGTTGCTATCAGTTGTACCACCCTCTTGTTATCAATTTTTCCCCTCGTTTCTATCAGTTGTACTTCCTGTTATATCAAGTGTACCTCCTGTTGTAATCAAGTGTACCGCCTTTCTTATGAAATATACCTCCTATTTATCGAGTGTACATCCTGTTGTTATTTGTTATTAAGTGTACTACTTCCTGTTATCATCAAGCGCCAAGTGTACCTCCCGTTATGACCAGGTGTACTACTACATGTATCTGCTGTTAGTATCAAGTGCACCTCCTGTTGCCTGTTAACCGCACTGCATGTCAACTTTCCCCGTTCAAGGGAAGAGTCATAAAGGGGACAAGCCCATTGACACTTGTCCTTGCTACCTATGGGGAACGTCTTTCTTCTTTAGCTTATCTAACGGCATTTATATTCATAGCTATATACACGTACACACACACACATATATGTGGTTTATACTAGACGCGTCGTTCAGCCTTCAACTTCAAATATATATATATATATATATATATATATATATATATATATATATATATATGTGTGTGTGTGTGTGTGTGTGTGTGCGCGCGAGCGTGCGTGCGCGCATCTCTATCTATCTGTCTATCCATCTAGGAAGTGTGTGTGGCCTCAAGATAGTGGAAAGTAGTTTAATAAGTGAAAGCACGAGCAGACCGACATATCTGTACGAGTATACCAGTACATATTCGTGTACCAGTACATATTCGTGTGTACATGCGTAAGAATCTACCTACATTTTACGGCGTTGATTTCAAATCGATTCTTAAAGGAGATGTTTCTCGCAGTCTGGGTATTCGAACGGTGATGATGAAAATGAAAATGAAGATGATGATCCGTTGGTTTAATGTCATCTGTAGCCATCTCGTTTCGTTAGAGCAGAATCGTTTTCTAGCCCATTGTGCATTATCTGCTAATGCCTCACGATAACGGTTTGACATTAAGCAGATTGCCAGCCTCTCTCTCTCTCTCTCTCTCTCTCTCTCTCTCTAAACATGCATATGATGATTTAAATTTAACACATGACATGTCGTGTCTTTGTCATTTATAGTATTCTTGTTAGGAGTTGGTGTTGCTAAAGACTCTCAGAATTAAAATAAAAGTTAATAAAATAAAATTCTTATTATGTCGTTCCAAAGGAAGTCTGCTCCCTCTTGTTTTTCCTTTAATACTTCTTCTTCTTCTTCTTCTTCTTCTTCTTCTTCTTCTTCTGATCGCTTTTTCTGTTCTCGTGTTGGCAGCAAAAGTCATTCGTTGCATCTACGTCCGTCAGCTGTTGGGAGGAAATTCAGTAAGAACACTTCAGCAATAGTGTTCTTGCTTGCTGCTCCCTTTTTATGTATTTATTTATTATTCATATAGTTATGGCTGAACCTAATAAACCATTAGTGAAAGAAGAGACGAACATAAGAAGTAATAATGATATATAACTATAATTATCAATAGGTTTGTCTCATATATGTATATGTGTGTGCGTGTCTACATAATTAGCGCCAAATTACAGTGAATACGACTATTAATAGAGTAAATGAATCGGTAATTAGTTTCCTAAAAAAAAGTAATAGGAGTGCTGGGTTGGAGAGCAACTTTTTAATGGGGAGGGGGGGAGACCTCAGACCCAAGGGAAGTTCAAATGAAAGGAGACTGATTCGTAATAGAACTCAATCCGACGACAAGATTCGATCCCAAGAGGAGAATCCATTCCAAAAGTAGACTTGATCCCAAGAGAAGATTCAATCCCAGGAGAGGACTCAATTCCAAAAGGAGACTTAATCCCAAGAGAAGACTCGATTCCAAATGGAAACTCAACCCCTAGAGAAGACTCGATTCAGAAAAGACTCGATTTCAAAAGGAGACTCGACCTGAAGAGAAGAATCTATCCCAAGAAAAAACTCAACCCCAAGAGAAGACTTAATCCCAAGAGAAGACTCATTCCCAAATGGAAGCTCAACCCCAAGAGAAGCAGGAGACAAACGAATTCTTTAGAATTGAATACAATCATTTTCTGGGGCTATACTTTTTCCAGTGAGGATTCCCATATTGCACTGGAATGGAGTAGCCTTGTTGTCCATCACTTTGTCAAAAGATATAAAAGCCGCAGAGCCGTGTCGGGATATGAAATTCCCGCAGCGGTATCCTGAAAGCAAGTTGGATGGGTCCAATATTCCTTCAAGTACTCGTAGGGAAGTGAAAAATCACGCTTCTTCTCTCCCCCAGAAGGTTTCTGTGGTATTTCCCATCTTGCGGTTTTCATTTCTATTTTTTTTTTAATCTGGTAATCAGTAGAAATTGGAAATGAAGCACATTTAGATTATTATATATTGTTCTTTGAGCTGGCATTTAATTAGGCAAAAAAATTCAATATAGATATATATATATATATATATATATATATATATATTATCATATATATATATATATATATATATATATTAGAGATATATATATATATATATCGAACTACAAATGTCCTTTAATATCTAATTCGTTCTACCTCGGAATTACAATATATTTTCACATATGTGTAACCGAGGGGGAATTTATTAAGCGATAGTAGAATTGGCGATCGACAGACGCGAACCATCGACCTCTCAATTCTAGGACTGGCAGTGATGAGCCACCACCCCACCACGCAAGACATTTGTAGTTCGATACATGTATAGAATCACGGTTATAATGTGACATATATATATATAATATATATATATATATATATATATATATATATATATATAATATATATATATTATACATATGAACATTCTTTTATGATCGTTGTTATGGCGTATGAAGTTATTCATATAATGGCCATGAGAGGTATGTTCATGACGTGGAATTGGTGACTTCTGTGAAAAGAGAATTTTTGCCACGTTTGTCGATGAAAGCTTAGAAAGGTCAGTGAGTAATCTCTGTTCCATTTCATGCCTGGATGACCTCTCTTCCAGTGGACACACAACGAGCGAAGGGAGAAAGGAGTCTCTCTCTCTCTCTCTCTCTCTCTCTCTCTCT
>NC_087201.1:89949138-89954138 GCF_015104395.2 Macrobrachium nipponense
GCATCCACCTCACGGCGGAATGTACCAACATCCGGAGCCATACCTTTGGGTTTCAGTTGCTACTGCCCAGAATAATAAACATTCCTGGTGTGTTCCCTCCCCTTCCCCTTCCTCCTCCCCCTACCACCTCACCTGACTTGCCCTCTGGCTCGACTCGAGTCAAATTCTTCCTCGGTGTCGGTGGCCTTACATGTACACAAAATTGTCGTTTCCTTTTCGACTGTTTATATATATATATATATATATATATATATATATATATATATATATATATATATATATATATATACAGTTGTAGGGGGGGATTCTGGAAGAGTGTGGGATGTCTGATGATTTATATTTATACTTTATTGTCCTTTAGTTGGCGTGACGAATGATTTATTGTCGGTTAGCTGGTTTATTTCTTTGTGTGTGTGGATAGGGTATACAGGTACACGTAAGTTATATATTTATATGTATTTGTGTGTACTGACATACACACATATAGATATATATGTACATAGTTAATTATTGGTGTCGAGTTTAATTATATTACTAATTTAAACCGTCTCCCAAGACATTTGTTTTATCGGTAACCTTCCTTATGAGTTGTGTGTCACAGATTAGCCTTTGGTAATTATTAAGAGGCTTGACGCTTGGGCAATGTTTGCTATCGGGAGTTCTCCCCACTTGAGGTTCTTCAGGTTAATTGCCTCGTTTTATTATTAATAGTCTAGTAGGCTACCCCTCGGACACACCTGGGGGATTTGTGGAGAGGGGGGGAGGGGGGGGAGGTCGAGCAAATTTTTCTGCTGTGATATAACTATATCCGGAAAGTTGCAACTAGCGTTCTGTGCATGCACAGGAATTTAATTTTTAACGTGTACAAGTTCCTTGAAATTGCACTCGTTTGCTAGATAGATGTATATGTAATTTTCTCTCTCTCTCTCTCTCTCTCTCTCTCTCTCTCTCTCTCTCTCTCTCTCTTTTAGAGAACGAAGGATAGAATGAAAGAAAAAATAATGAACAATACTGCGGAAATACATACATAGTGAAGGAGACCCTTACAAGAATCTCTCTCTCTCTCTCTCTCTCTCTCTCTCTCTCTCTCTCTCTCTCTCTCTCTCTCTCTCTCTCTATGGTCATTTATGTAGAGCTGAAGCCATGTAAGGAAACTACAATTCTCGATAATATTGTAAAAGCAAATGGCGAGACTTTATTGCTGCTAGAATCGCGCATTCCAAAGGATAACGAAAAGCAGAAATGCCCTGAAACAATTATTTACATCACAGAAGTAATCAACATTAAAATCTAATCGTGCAAAGCAAATAACATTTCAAAGCTTCCTCCCCCTTAGTGTACCTCCCGCCATGCACTATTCGGCCCCTAGCTGCAAACCGTCTCATTCCTTGTATGTACTTCCCCTCCGTTGAAATTCTCTTTCTTCCATCTCTCTTTCCTCAGCCTTCTGCTTACTATTGTTTCAACAATATTTTCAGCGCTGAATGACCTCTTAGGTCTCAGCGGTTGGCCTTTGGCCTAAGTTTTTATTCCAGTTTCAGTTCCAGTTCCAAAGCCATTCATTCGGCAAATCCTTCGTTGTGACCAAACTTCCAACCCCTTCGTTTCGTTTGTCATACAACTGAATGAGACGGATTCGTCGTTGCATGTAGAGAAGAATCGTCGGGGGAAAAAAAATCTTGTATACGAGAGCGTGATGATCACGTACCCAGAAAGATAATAAAATGATTCTGTTCCTAGTCGCTGTATGTACTTCATAAGAGATCGAGCAGGGGAGCAGTTTTAATTCCCCCAATGCTCTCAAGCTCACGTCTACTTCTTTGACAGATTTAGAAATCATAAGACTAGACTTAGTGACTAGATGAATATGACAGCAATAACGATTTATCGAGTGGTCGTTATAATGGTTGTGATAGCTGAGTTAGGCTATGTTATCTTTAATGTCATTCAGATTTGGTTAAGCAAAGTGTCATAGAATTATAGTAGAAGGGTCTATGTGTAGCCTAAGAAGGACATGCCCACTACTTGATGTGCTTGTAAAGGCCATAAAATATTTTACTGTTCCCCCGCCCTCCCGTTTTTCCTCCTTTAGGTTACTTTCCTGAAGCCTAACATTTTTAATTGGTCGCCTTATTTTCCACCGAATTGTAAAGACTTCAATAAATAAAACGCTTTTGTCGAGAAAACTCGCGGGGAGGGCTGAATAACTTCAGGGTATTGTTCTCTCTCTCTCTCTCTCTCTCTCTCTCTCTCTCTCTCTCTCTCTCTCTCTCTCCAGAAGCTGATATTGTGCAGGCTATTAATGAAATTAAAAATGGAGCTGCTGCAGGGCCTGATGGAATTCCTGCTCTTTTGTTAAAGAAAGTAGTTCATTCTATCGCAAAGCCACTTGCAATATTATTAAGACAAAGTGTAGATACAGGCAAGATTTATGATGAGCACAAATTAGCATATATTACCCTACTTTCAAAAGTGGATTCAAGACTAGAGGCAAGTAATTATAGGCCTGTGAGTCTAACATCACATATTATGAAAGTGTATGAAAGGGTAATGAAGAAAATATTATGAAACATTGTTTAATAAAAAATAATTTGTTTAATAAAGGACAACATGGTTTCGTACCCGGAAAAAGTACACAAACCCAACTGTTAGTCCACCGTGAGAACATATTCAAAAATATGAAAAGCGGAAATGAAACAGATGTGGTTTATTTAGACTTTGGCAAAAGCTTTTGATAAAGTAGACCATAATATATTAGCGAAGAAAATTAGAAAACACAATATCGTGGGATAAAGTAGGAAGATGGTTAAAAGAATTTTTACACAACAGAAAACAGATAGTTATTGCAAACGACGAGAAATCGGATGAAGTCAAGGTAATATCCGGTGTGCCGCAAGGTACGGTGTTAGCTGCAATACTGTTTGTTATTATTATGATTGAAGACATAGACAATAATGTGAAGGATTCGGTAGTGAGTAGTTTCGCAGATGACACAAGAATAAGTAGAGAAATTACTTTGTGATGAAGATAGGAACGCCTCTACAAAGAGACCTTAACAAAGTATATGATTGGGCAGAGGTAAATAGGATGGTATTTAACTCTGATAAATTTGAATCAATAAATTATGGAGACAGAGAAAGAAAGCTATATGCATATAAGGGAACCTAATAATGAGACCATCACAAATAAGGAAGCAGTTAAAGACCTTGGTGTGATGATGAATAGGAACATGTTATGCAATGATCAAATAGCAACTCTGTTGGCAAAATGTAAAGCAAAAATAAAAATGGGGAATGTTGTTACGGCACTTTCAAAAACAAGAAAGCTGAACACATGATTATGCTTTATAAAACATATGTTCGTAGTCCACTTGAATATTGCAATATGATATGGTACCCACACTATCAAAAGGATATTGCACAAATAGAGAGTGTACAAAGGTCCTTTACAGCTAGAATAGAAGAAGTAAGGACCCTAGACTACTGGGAAAGATACAATTTCTTAAAAAATTATATAGTCTAGAAAGGAGAGAGAAACGACTACATGATAATTCAGGCATGGAAACAGATAGAAGGAATAGCGAGAAAATATCATGGAACTAAAAATATCAGAAAGAGCAAGCAGAGGTAGATTAATAGTGCCCAAAACTATACCAGGAAAAATAAGGAAAGCACACAGGACATTAATCCACTACGCACCAGCATCGATAATGCAGCGTCTATTCAATGCGTTGCCAGCTCATCTGAGGAATATATCAGGAGTGAGCGTAGATGTGTTTAAGAATAAGCTCGACAAATATCTAAACTGCATCCCAGACCATCCAAGATTGGAAGATGCAAAATATACCGGAAGATGTACTAGCAACTCTCTGGTAGACATTAGAGGTGCCTCACACTGAGGGACCTGGGGCAACCGAACAAGATGTAAGGTCTGTAAGGTAAGGGTCTCTCCCTCGAACTTTGGGCAATTATTGTGCTTTTTTGTTTTTACTTTTGAGAAACTGGTGACGTTATTTTTTGTTGGGTTAAGAGCCTCTCTCTCTCTCTCTCTCTCTCTCATTTAAGTAAGGTTTGTACAAATAAACGGGAAAATATTCAGGAAATATTTTGAGGAAGTTGTCTTTGCTTTCTAGCCGCCACAGTGTTTTTTTTTTAGGGCCAAATAATATTTATGGGGAGGGGGAAAAAGACTGTTTGAGCAAACTGTCCTCCTCCTCCTCCTCCTCCTCCTCCTCCTCCTCCTCCTCCTGCCTCCTCCTCCTCCATCTGTTGGCCTGTAATATAAGTTTTATTCCAGACGGAAGGATGTGGTCTAATATTGGTTGGCTATTATTGCCTGTATCGACGTCCCCCCCGCCCTTCCCCCTCTTCCTTTTTGTCGGGCAAATGAATTCCAGAATTGTGATTCATTAACTCGTTCTTGGATATTGGAGGGAATTTATCGTAGAATGATGGAGGACGATCCGTCTACCCAGGTTTAATATGGTAGCCCCTGATGGTCCTATCCACGGGTGGGAGTTTAGATTAATATGGGAAGTTCGTGAATAAAGCTTTCCTCATTAAATCTCTGTTCGAATTTATTAGAAAGGTATACATTTATATATATGATGTATGTGTGTGCGTGCGTGTGTGTGCAAGATACCTCCTTTTTGCGACGCCACATAGAATGGTCATCCATATTGTAAAGGAATAGATTAATATTAATCACTGGTAACAGTGACAGCGACTAATGAGAGAGAGAGAGAGAGAGAATGTGGCAATATGTTTCTTCATTTTTAATAACAAAATATTATAAGGTCAAGGTCTAATAACCGAAGGAGGTGATTGCGAGGACCTGAAGGCAGTATGCAATATCCGGGGAGGAACTTCGGTCCTATCGAAGAAAAATTGGAAGGGCTCTTTGTTGAGAAGCGAGCACAGAAAAATTGAGAAAAATGAAGCGGCCTTGGCTTTGACACGTGTCCATTAAAAGGTTTTTTTGCTGTGCTGAATTGTTAGCCG
>NC_087201.1:89959138-89979138 GCF_015104395.2 Macrobrachium nipponense
TATGTGACACAGGGAGTAAACTGCCACCAGAAGTTGTAAACAGCAACAGTGTGGAAGAGTTGAAAAGAAAGCGAGACAAAATCATTAGAACTCTGTGAATGAATAATTGTAAAACCTGCTATTAGAGATAACTGAACACATGATGTCTCCTCAGATGGACGGATAAGTCTTTGAGACATCCTAATCCTTGTAACTCTCTCTCTCTCTCTCTCTCGCTCTCTCTCTATATATGTATGTATATATATATATATATATATATATATATATATATATATATATATATATATATATATATGAACTTTTATCAGTGGTTTACATTTTCTTGAGAAAAACTAATAAATTTATACATTTCCAGACTTTTATTTGTTTCATTTTGAAGACATTTTCCCTTTAGTTTTTGTATGGGCAATATTTGACATTGAAATGGTACTATCTTGATATATATATATATATATATATATAGATATATATATATATTATATAATATATATATATATATATATATATATATATTACGACGCATTTCATTTCCAGGACGCTTCCATTTTCCGGTATGTATTTGCATTGGCCATGTTTGGAATTGAAATGGTCCTTTTTCTTTTTATAAGCTGCACTTTTTGTTTTGGGAGTGTCCTATTTCTCACAGGGACTACTTCAGAATTGGGGGAAATTGGCACAACACTATCCTCTCTTATTTCTAACAATATCTCAGAGCCTGTTCGGGTAATCGTCAAATTTCGTGTTTGATCGATCATGTTTTCTGGCGGTCCTTTGTCTCGCGTCACCTCATTTTTCGTTTGATGTGAGAGTGACTTATTACACATGAACGCGGACAAAGACACGGCGTTGATTGGGAGTCTTTGTGAAGTCTTTTATCATATCTGCGAGGTTTCATTAAACGCAAATCTTGGATTTGTCATTTAACAAGTTCTGCTTCATCCGATATATTGTATCGTAAATTGCTTTTATTCCACGACGCAGACCGTAAGATTCATTCAGCTATGTTAGACGGAGGGTCTTTGTGTATCAGTGATCGGGTAAACCATTTTATCAAAGTAAATCTTAATCTAATTATAATATATATATAAAGATAGATAGATATATAGATAGATATATGCATGTATGTATGTATGTATATAATACATACATACATACCATTTATCCTTAACGGAAATTAAACTATAGAAGTAAATTGTTTACGCTTTAAATATGGCGCGAGAAGGTATTTGATAGCTAGAAATTTCAGAGATATGCATAAATTTTAAAAAGGTAAATATATCTATGTATAATTGTGGAGTGTTCAGTGTGCAAGTGTCGATTTCTACTTTTGTAAGGAAACGTGGAAATGTTCAGTGAAGCGTCGAGAATTTCGAAATCCGAACGAAAGGTTTTGAGATGAGGAGTTTTATACCTCCACCATTGGAGGGCAGTGAAATCGGATACTCAAGGAGAAAGCCGAAAATCAGAGGTGTTTAGGGACAGCGATTGAAGTACAGGTAGACAGGTATAGGCTGCAGGGAAACGATGGAGAACTATCTAACTCGACTGATTATGTGGTCGTGTATTAATGATTACCCTGGGGGTTGCCGTCGTGCACCCTCATGAATATAATAATAATAATAATGATAATAATGATGATTATAATAATAATAATGATGATGCGGTGTGCCTTCGGCTCCTAGCTGCAACCCCTTTCATTCCTTTTTCTGTGCCCCCGTTCATAATCTTTTTCTATCTAATTACTTTCCACCCTCTTCTAACAATTGTTTCATTGTACAGCTGCGAGGTTTCCCTCTTGTTACACATTCCAAATCCTTTCACTGTCAATTTCATTTTTGGAGCTGAATAACATGATAGTTCCCAGAACTTGGCCTTTGGCCTAAATTCTTTATCAGTAGTATTCTATTGGACTGATTCTGTGGTCGTGTATTAATGATTATCAGTGGGAACGAAACGACCTGCAGATCAGTGATAATTGGTAATCGGAGAAGTTTGTGCGGTGTTTCAATCTATATAGGTTCCTTGATTCGGTTTCAGATATAATTAAAGGTTGAGTTTAATCAAAGAAATATGATAGAGAATCGGTGAAAACTCTCTATTATAATGTCAGATTTCGACCTTGTGTGATATTTGACTTGTGTGATTATGCTGAGATTTCCAGGTTGATTTTCTTAAGAAGCAGGATACGTTTCTCATTTCGTGTCTTCTGTAATAATACGAACTGTAAAAGAGCGCAGAGCACTTATTTCTTTTTTCCGTGTCAGAAAACATTTCTGTATTTCTAAGATCCCGAATAGTACACGTCTGATGTCTTTCATTGATCTTTCATCCCCAAGTTTTGACATTTGTTTCCAAGTTGTGACGAGTGGGAAAAGAGGGACGCTGCTAAGGCTGCTGTTTCCTCTCACCAATAAATAATGATGATAAAGAAACGTGAATAGTCTTCATGACATTGTTGTTCTCCTTTTCGTTATTTTCTTAGGTACTTCTATTGAAATGTCATGTCATGAGATGGCAGGGAAGAGGACGCTGATATCTTCCTCTAGGGAAGATAGCAGTGTCAGAAGTGAAGAATAGCATTTACCGTCTTGTAACGGGAGTATGAAACGTAATGGGACGATAGGATGTTTATTGCAAACACGCATGTGAATGGTATAGGACTCGGCGCACCTCGTAGTCGTATGGGGAGAGAGTGACGTCAGTGCACCTCATGCGGTGCACTGTAAGCATTACTTAGGTGTCTGCAGCGTGCATTCGGCTCCTTACCTACAACCCCTTTCGCTCCTTTTACTGTACCTCCGGTCATATTCTCTTTCTTCCATCTTACCTTCCACTATAAGGTAAAGATGGTAGTAGCCATCTTGCTTGGTGAGACGTACCCGCGTGAAGTCAACAATAATCAACAGATATCACAAAGTTTACCATACGGACTAGAATTTGAGAAATATCTAGAAGTGTCGTGAACTATCGGTGATAAGATTAGTGTGAAAAATAGTAGGATAAAGCGTCTTCTAAGTTAGTTTATCAAGTGTAATACTATAAATCAGAACAAGATGGCAGTAAGTTCCAAAACTGCTGGGAAAAGGTGTCGTAATTTGGCGTGTCTAGCAGATTCGCAATACGATGAGGTAGCAGGAAGGGAACTGGCATTTCTCATCTATGAAATCAGCAACAGTCCTAACCAAAAAGATACAAAAGCATTCATAGATATATTAGAAGGATATAATCCTTCAAACTGGAACAAATCTAATGAAAAACATCTTGAAAATAATTGAAGAAGTTCCAAATAAAATCCAAGTGGTCAAGAGACTCATAAAGAAAATATACATAAACCAACATATTCCGACAAAAGAAATGAATAAGGTGAATCTTGTGAATATACTAATTGATGCATTAGGAAAAGAATGCCAAAAGCATGCAAACTGTGTAAGGTTTGGTATAGCATAGTCAATCCACAAAACCTAATCAGAAAAGTGCTGCATGCAACATTCCGACCCATCCACAGTGTGCTGAGGTAATACAAGATTTGAGAAAAGATACAAGAATTTTTTGTTCAACATGTCTATCATGGATAGACAATGTTATTAAATCAAGATTGAATGTACAAATAGTGAGGATGAAGAGAAGAGGAAGAGGAAGAAGAAGAAGAAAAAGAAGAAGAGGAAAACGGAAGAGAAGTAAACAAAAATGAAATGACAGAAAAAAATAAGGAAAACAAGAACAAGATAAAAGTATGGATGCAGAGATACTCATTGATACTACATATGAGGCAATAAAGCAGCATACCTACGAAGAAATAAATTAACGATTATGACACAGAAAAGCAAAATCCCGAAGAGGCTCTACCCAGATCTATACAATGACGGGGGAAAAGAAAGAGGAAAAAACCTAGGACAAGAAAGACAAAATCTGCAACCTTTTGAAAAGAGGGAATTGCAGATTTGGAGAAAGATGTTACTACAAACATCTAAGATATGTCAAAACTATGAAATATGGTAAATGTGCATACTTAGATGGATATGGGGATGATTGCAGAGATCTGATCCAAAAAATATGTAAAAACCTAAAAGAAGGAAAAGGATGTAAGTTCGACAAAAAATGCAAATATATGCACCCTGTAGCCATGAATCATAATCAAATAAATAAAAACCAACCAAGTAATAAAATCCCAAAATAAGAAAGAAACAAATAAAGAGAGAAATAAAACAAGAATATCAGGTAAAAGAGAAAAGGCAAACCAACCAATGAGATATGCAGAGGTGTCAGCAAAGATTTCAAAGCATCAGCTCCGAAATTCTATCAAGAGATAAATAACTGTATTTATTATGCAGGATATTGCAGAAACGGAGAAAATTGCAGATTCAGACACAAAATGAATAATTATGATGAAGGAAGATCAAACTATTATGGAAAAGTTTTGGATTTTTAATGTCAGAATTTCTGGAAATGAAAAAAAGAACAACATACCAGAACAGGAAAGAGACATGGGAAAATCCTTTATTACTATCAGTATTAAATGAAGGGGAGAAAACACGCAAACCACATAGGATGAATGCTGCAGGGTTTAGTTACGAGTAACTCAAAAGAAAAAATAGAGTACTTAGAAGAACTAACCCAAAATGAAAAGAAAAATAGATTATAATGAATATTAAGTGAAACCTGGTATTCCCAAGAGACTGGGAATGATGATCAAATAAAAGGGTTCCAAACTTATAGATCAGATAGAAAAAATAGGAATCAAGGGGGAACCGCCGCAATATATGGGAAAGACAAAAAACAAGGAAAAATATATGAGAAATATAGTAACTCAGAATGTGAACTAATAGCGGTAGAATTTGAATCTGAAAAATTGATGAACATAGTAATATATAGACCTCCTAATACTAAAGAGTTTGACTTAATAATTGAAAAATTGGATGATATATGTAGAAATCACAAGGACTGGACTATTCTCCTATCTGGTGACTTCAACTTTCCTTTCGTAGAATGGAAAGAACGAATAGGAGATTGTGGTTGTACTTATACATATAAAAAAGAGAGTAATAGTAGTGCAGAAGATAAGAGGCAATTTGAAAAGCTATTAGATATGCTACTAGAATACAACATTCAACAAATAAATCACCTGCCAACAAGAAAGGAAAATACTTTAGACCTAGTATTTGTGACGAGATGAATTATGTTAAAGAAATAATAGTTTATAATGCGAGTATTTCAGACCATAATGTCATAGAATTAACAGTTCCATTCCAAAGCAAGTGAAATAGAGAATAAGCAAGAAATGAAAAGTGGGAAGGATATGGAAAATACAACTTTCTACAGTAAAAATATAAAATGGTCAGAAAATTTAATGAGAATTGAAAAACAAAGATTGGGAGATGGGAACATTTTCGTAAGTGATGACATTAAGGGTAAATACGGAGATATTATATAAAATATTGGAGATAATAGTGGAAAAATATATACCGAAGAAGAAAAGTAAACATCATTCATGCATACCAAGAGACAGAAGAATCTTGTTCCAGAAAATCAGAAAGTGGAAAAAAGGTCTGCAAAAGAAAAAAATGCATGGAAAGTTATAGAAACTAAAAAGTAAGATAGAAAATGCAGAACAAAAGATTTTATACAATCAAAGAAAATAGAAAAAAACGGGACTTGGAAGAAAAAACCCTATTAAATATCAAGCAAACCCCAAAACTATTATACTCATATGCGAAGAAGATGAATAAAAGAAGAATAGAAATAGGCCTCTGAGAATTGAAGGGAGATAACGAATGAAAAAAAGGAAAATTTGCAACATACTGGCAGAACGATATAAGAGAGAATTCACCCCTAGAATAGATAATGAAGATAATGATATAGAAGTAAGGGATGAAAATAGTGAATATTTAGCTGACATAGATATTAATGAAGCTGATATTGTGCAGGCTATTAATGAAATTAAAAATGGAGCTGCTGCGCACTGATGGAATCCTGCTATTTTGTTAAAGAAAGTAGTTCATTCTATTGCAAAGCCACTTGCAATATTATTAAGACAAAGTGTAGATACAGGCAAGATATGATGATGAGCACAAATTAGCGTATATTACCCCTACTTTCAAAAGTGGATCAAGACTAGAGGCAAAGTAATTATAGGCCTGTGAGTCTAACATCACATATAATGAAAGTGTATGAAAGGGTAATGAAGAAAATATTATGAAACATTTAATAAAAAATAATTTGTTTAATAAAGGACAACATGGTTTCGTACCAAAGGAAAAAAACAAAGTACACAAACCCAACTGTTAGTCCACCGTGAAAACATATTCAAAAATATGAAAAGCGGAAATGAAACAGATGTGGGTTTATTTAGACTTTGCAAAAGCTTTTGATAAAGTAGACCATAATATATTAGCGAAGAAAATTAGAAAAACACAATATAGTGGATAAAGTAGGAAGATGGTTTAAAAGAATTTTTACACAACAGAAAACAGATAGTTATTGCAAACGACGAGAAATCGGATGAAGCCAAGGTAATATCCGGTGTGCCGCAAGGTACGGTGTTAGCTGCAATACTGTTTGTTATTATGATTGAAGACATAGACAATAATGTTAAGGATTCGGTAGTGAGTAGTTTCGCAGATTGACACAAGAATAAGTACGAGAAATTACTTGTGATGAAGATAGGAACGCTCTACAAAGAGACCTTAACAAAAGTATATGATTGGGCAGAGGTAAATAGGATGGTATTTAACTCTGATAAATTTGAATCAATAAAAATTATGGAGACAGAGAAAGAAAGCTATATGCATATAAGGGACCTCCTAATAATGAGACCATCACAAAATAAGGAAGCAGTTTAAAGACCTTGGTGGTGTGATGATGAATAGGAACATGTTATGCAATGATCAAATAGCAACTCGTTGGCAAAATGTAAAGCAAAAATGGGAATGTTGTTACGGCACTTCAAAACAAGAAAAGCTGAAACACCCATGATTATGCTTTATAAAACATATGTCGTAGTCCACTTGATATGCAATATGATGGTACCCACACTATCAAAAGGATATTGCACAAATAGAGAGTGTACAAAGGTCCTTTACAGCTAGAATAGAAGAAGTTAAGGACCTAGACTACTAGGGAAAGACTACAATTCTTAAAATTATATAGTCTGGAAAGGAGAGAAGGAACGCTACATGATAATTCAGGCATGGAAACAGATAGAAGGAATAGCAGAAAATATCATGGAACTAAAAATATCAGAAAGAGCAAGCAGAGGTAGATTAATAGTGCCCAAAAATATACCAGGAAAAATAAGGAAAGCACCACAGGACATTAATCCACTACGCACCAGCATCGATAATGCAGCGTTCTATTCAATGCGTTGCCAGCTCATCTGAGGAATATATCAGGACGTGAGCGTAGATGTGTTTAAGAATAAGCTCGACAAATATCTAAACTGCATCCCAGACCATCCAAGATTGGAAGATGCAAAATATACGGAAGATGTACTAGCAACTCTCTGGTAGACATTAGAGGTGCCTCACACTGAGGGACCTGGGGCAACCCGAACAAGATGTAAGGTCTGTAAGGTAAGGACTACGAGGTTTTCCTCTCGTTACATCTTTCAAACCTTTTACTGCCAATTTTCGTTACAGAGCTGAATGACCTCATAGGTTCCGGTGCTTGGCCTTTGGCCTAAATTTTATATTCAATTCAGCTCTCGGCGCAGAATAGTTGGGAGTTGAAAGTGAATCACATAGTTTCCCCAAATTAAATGGAATCTTCCAGAGTAACGTGAATGGGACAGCGCTTCAGCGCAGAGCAGCCGTGATTTGAATCGGTCTCAGCCGAGCAAGTTGAGAATCGCAGACTCGGGTCCTTAGCGCAGCTCAGCATCCTTCAGAGTTTGTGACGTAGCCAGCAGGTGTACAGAGATCCAAGGTAAACGAGTGGCTAGCAGCTGTGTCCAGCTCACAAGGATTTCTGATGGAATGCTATGTTTTTTTTTTTCTTTCTTTCTTTTTTAAGCTTCCTTAACAGGTAGTGCCGTAAGTGTACCTCACGCGGTACACTGTGGCATTGCGTAAGGTTCTTTGCAGCGTTCCTTCTGCCCCTAGCCGCAAGCAACCCCTTACATTACTTTTACTATACCTCGTTTCATATTGTCTTCCTTCCATCTTACGTTCCACCCTCCCCTTATGTTTTCAACATTATTTTCAGCGCCGAATGACCTCATAGTTCCAGGGCTTGGCGTAAGGGCGAATTTTATATTCCGGTTCCAATTCTTTCATTCGTAAAAGTGTAAATTTTTGTTGTTGGATAATGTTTTTTATTTTTCTGTATTTATTTATCGTGTTTTTTTTTTTATCAAAGTACTACAATTTCTTTGCGGTATGTATTACACATAACATCCTCCAAAGTTAAGATGCACTTGAGTGTCTGCATCAGTATTTATATTCAGGCCGGAAAATATTTTAAGAGTTTAGAAATCTTCACGATACTCTCCAGATATGGGATGTTTATTCATCCTTGTAAGTTTTCTTTGAAAAGTTTGTCATAGACATCAGAGGTTTCTCTTTGAATAAGATTGTATTTGTCTGTAAAGGCAGTCACGTACGTGGATATCCGACAGTTACTTTCCTATATAGTTGATATGCTCAATACCTTGTTCAAATAGATTATAAGTATCATAATGTAAATTTTAATGTGTGAAATATAGCTTTGTGGCTATAGTATTATTATTATTAATTATACTCGGAAGATGAACAATATTCATATGGAACAACCCGGCCATTGACTTGAAATTGAAGTTTCCAAAGAATATTGTGTGTGTTCATTAAGAAGATGTAAGGGGAGATAAAGGGAAATACAGAAAGAAGAGATCTTGCTTATTAAAAAAGAAAAAATAAGTTAAGTTAGTAAATATGTACAAATGTATTAAAATGCAAGGAGAGCAGTTTTAGGGCAGTGATGCATTTGCATCTTTGCTTGAACTTTTGTAGTGGATATAATTATGACAATTCACGAAAGCTCAAATTGTTGTGATTCTGGGGCCTGTTTCCTCTTGTCGGAAGGAGCTTTTCCCCCGTCACCAGAATGTCAACACTGATTTCTTTTTAGCCGTGAGGTCAGGTTCGTGAAATATCCGAATTAAATGGCGAGAGCTTCTCTCGCAGGGAATCTTTCAGATTTGTGTGTGTGTGTGTGTGTGTGTGTGTGTGTGTGTGTGTGTGTGTGTGTGTGTGTGTGTGTGTATAGCCCCGCTCAGGAGTTATTTTTTATTTTTCCTCTGTAACTATTGTATGCTTAATTAATTCTTCCCAAGAAATGAGTTCAGTATGGTTTAAGCTTTTCATGTTTGCGTTAAATCATATTGCCTTATTTAATAAATAGTATAATCAATCTCTAACAGAGAGGCTTTACTAGTCATTCAAGAACAGAGTTTAAGAACAAATATTTGAAAGGAAAACACACACGCACACGGATATAAATATTACTTTTTCACCTACACTATCATTCTGTTGTTTAATACAGTTAATAATAGGACCTTATTTAAACGGGGTTATATATAGTATAGATGTTTATTCAGGAAAAAATACAAGCTTAACAGTTAGTCCTAGAAAGCCTGTAACTTTTCCTGAATAAATATCTCCATTTGATATCGTTATTCTAAATGAGGTCCAGTTGATATATATATTATATATATATATATATATATATATATATATATATATATATATATATATATATATATATATATATATATATATTCTTTTTGAAGCGTCATTCTTAAATTTATAAAGTTATCTTAAACATAATATCATTGCCATATCATAATGCAAGTCTGTATACCAGTACAAATCATATCATCTTTCTTTTACGTGCAGTTCAGCCTTCTAGTTTTTTAATTGGCCTTTGTAGTCTTTCACTGAATTGTAGCTCAAAGAACCTGCATGGAATGTCATTGTTTCTAAATATTTGAAAGATTCAACCTCATTTCTTCTCCGATTAGTGTTATTTCATCCTTTTGTCCAGTGCATTCCCTGTACACATTATTTCAGTTTTTCACTTAGATTTAACTTTAATCCCACATCTCAAGATTTATTATGCATTTTTTCACAAACGTTGTTACATATTGTGGTGTTATGCTGATTTAAGAGTTGATATGCGTAGTCTAAGTCTCTGAAGACCGTTTCTAAGCACTTTTTCATAATGAATCCATGAGAAGGCCAAATAGCTGAGGTGACGTAATGTTACCCTGTAGCACTATCATTCGCTTCAGTTTCACATGGCAAGATGCCATCAGAATTAATTTGGCTTCTGAATTGCTCTTGAATAATACCAACCAGTTTTACTTATTTAACGAGAATACCATAGAACCCAAGACCTTCCATACTATTGGTCAGTGGACGCTGCCTAATACCTGGTCATTAAGTACAAAGTACATTAGAAGGGAATGACTAAATTCCTTAGGAAGGAGGGCAACAGACCAAAAGATCTGTACAGCTCCTGCCTTTTCAAAAACCAACCCAGTCATATCTTAAGCGTTTCCTAATCTTTCTCCAGCTCATTGATAATAAGCTTTATGCAGTGCCTCTATAGTTGCCATTTTCAGTCAGGCCACCTCTCTATGGCATCGTTGCCATGTAGGGTGCCATCTCATTTTCAACTAAAAATCGACTCTGCAGTGTTTTCATCAGAGCCTGTCTCTGTCCACCTGCTGAGTCTCATATATGACTGGTTTTATTTAGAAAAGCCGTAGATTCATTTGTTAGTACCTTCAGGGCTTTTTTAACATCTGACATATAAGTTAGGCTATCCTACCTCATTTATATAATAATCTATATATTATTATATAAATATCTATATATATATATATAACTTAATGATATATTTATTTATATCGATATATATTATATATATCTTAGATTATAGATATACTATATATATAATATATATATATAGATATATTATGAATATATATATTATATGACACATCGGGATCAAACCCACCCCAAGGTCTCTCAAATGAAAGCTAAGGGCGCTACCAACTGACCCACACGTATATGTGCGTGGGAACTTATTTTTCGGCTAGTGTGTTATAGCATAGGTGATGTCTTCTCGTAAGAGAGAGAGAGAGAGAGAGATGTATTTTCAAACATTTAAGGAGAATCTCTCCAAAACCACTGATAATTGCAAACTTTGGGAATATCCAGAAGAAAGGTTATGCAGAGTGTTTACTATTGGCTCAGCCAACATAAATTGCAATCTCATGACAGTGTAAAGTTGGAGCCTTGCAAGATTGGGACCAATTAAAACAAACACAAGGGGAGAGGGAGTTCGGGTTAAATTGCTTGCTCACACACGACCCGTGAATCGTTTCTCTCTCTCTCTCTCTCTCTCTCTCTCTCTCTCTCTCTCTCTCTCTCTCTCTCTCTCTCTCATTATTATGTTGCTTGATTGAGGATCGCCATATCATATTTGTATCCTTACATAAATCATAGTGTTTAATCTTGTTCATCTGCCTCCGGAGAGAGCCAAATTCGTCATGATTTTTTGGGGCGTCAGATTGCAAATATTGGAATATTTACCCGAGGTCTGCGAAAGCTTCATTGAAGTCCCAGATATTCAGTGAAGGAAGATGATTTAAATTTATGGATCGGTGTGACCTTTGAAGTTGCTGTATCTGGGACTACCTGGAGGAGCTCGACTCGTGTGCCCGTTTTTGCCTTGAAAATTAAGGTTTTTAACCGTATATTGTGTCATGAATTAATTAACATAATCTTATTATTGTTCATTTAGATCCATTAAATATCCGTAAGCGTTGTGTTTTGGAAAACAATGCCACCAGTTTTATACTGAAACAGACTTGCAGTCACGAAAAGAAGTTAATGATTTCCTTTTGTAACTTTCATTGCTTTCCGCTCTTGTCCTTCCTTGATCTCTTGGAAACCTTCCTATCTCTCGGGTTTGTTCGTTCTTACAAAGGAAGGGACGGAGCAGTTATCATTTGGAGAAAGAAATGACAAAATGTAGATGTCTTTTTATTTGCGTGACGCTTTTGCTCTGCAAGTTTACCCACCAGAATTGTATAGTTTATTTGACCTTGCTGTGTTGATGACTTCTTGTATTAGACTGCCTGCTGTCTTTTTATGGTTCTTCGTCCTAATAGGAGAAATTCATGGGCTTAGGTTATTTACATTTCATTGTTACTGGAAGAATTATTATGTGCCAAAGCAGTTGAAACTCTCTCTCTCTCTCTCTCTCTCTCTCTCTCTCTCTCTCTCTCTCTCTCTCTCTCTCTCTCTCTCTCTCTCTGCGTGGCTTGCTGTGCATAATATCATGATTATATATTGACATGGAGCGAATTTTTGTTTCTATACTTGAAGGTAAAGTTACTGGTAGATTTTGTATAAAATCGTGATCAAATTATTTGTTTGGTAATGTTCACAAGCTTAGCACTGATTGATGTGTTCTGTGTAAACGTTATTAATTGTAATTGTGTTTGCTGTCATAAGCAGAAGTGTGTGTGTATGTAAGAAGCTTTTCCTGATCACTTGCAGATCTTTGTGACTTATTTGGATAGTTGTTTAAGAGCCATAACATCCCAGTTTACGTAGATTTGTTCAGTGTAGATCCCGAGAACCAGAAGAAAATTGAGGTGGATAGTGACACATGATCTGGATCGGCCACGATAACTCGGCAGGTTTAATCAGCTGCGTTTTAGGTTCATCTTGGAATATTTCCTTTCTGTGTTGTGGGTTGCAGGCAAAATCTTTTTGTATTTTATGAAATTTGCAGTACAAATGCACTACTCGAAATACTTTTCTCATTTTATTGTTATAATTTACTAAGATCTTTACATATTTGTATATTGATTTACTAATTTATATTTAATTTGTGATCATCTCTTTATGTGTTTCCCTTTGCCTTCTGTTACTTCTTTATAAATGAACGCCATATTCTTTGAAATCTTGAATTTCAACTCAGTGACCCCTATGTTCTTGTTCCGTATGAGTAGTTCATCTTAATATATAATAATAATAATATAATAATAACTAATAATAATAATAGTAAAGAAAAGTGGTGGACTCCTAAGGAGGCAGGATGCTACTCGGAACCCCACACTATAAATACCACCCAGTCGAATTGGAGGACTGTGATAGAGCAAAAAAAAAAAAAAAAAAAAAAAAAAAAAAAAAAAAAAAAAAAAAATAATAACTACTAATAATTAGCAAATTTTTGGGAAACATGTCATGAAACCTTTTGTTTTCATAACTGTTGGTTAAACATCAGCGAAAGGAAGGTCTTTGTCGTCGACATCAAACGACCGAGGCTCTCCCTCCTTGTATTTCTATCACCCGTTATTTTTAATTCACTTTCTTTTTTGGAACCACAGGTAAGAAAACGGTAGAGGGACAGACGGTACTTCCTCGGAAGCAAGGGTCCGGGAGCAAAGCATTATTGAAGACACTGGGGAGGGACTTTTTCGTTCTTTTATTTTTCGTGAGGACGCACTACTGTATCGAAGGATAAGAGAAGGGATGGTAAGGAAACATAAATTCCGTTTCGTATTTTTAGTTCTCGCTCCTAATTTTGTTTGATTTATTCCGGACCCACCGATCCCTGAGGGATCTTTTACACTATTTTTATGATATATATTATATATTTATATATATATATATATATATATATATATATATATATATATATATATATATATATAAGAAGTGATGACGGTACAATTACTAGCTAAGAATGGCTTTGCTACAACTGTCGCAGGATTTTAACGCTGATGAACCGATTAGCTTACCCCTTGTTAGTTTGTATGGTATTTTTTTTTTGACGTTTCAATGGAACCAGTGGTTATTCAGCAACGGGGGCCAACGGCTTTACGTGACTTCCGAACGAGAGTGAACTTCTATCACCAGAAATACTACATATCTCTGACCCCTCAATGGAATGCCCGAGAATCGAACTCGTGGCAACTGAGGCGCTTTGTTACCCTTTGTATTGAACATTTATATTGAAGCCCTTTCTCTGTGATATCAGTTTGGTGAAATATTATTATGAACGTTTGTGATCTTTTTGAAATAAAAACGAGACCAATTTTATGAGTTACAAAAGGCAACCAGTCTCTTAACTACTTCATTATAGCAGGAGTGAAGAGGACCCATATGGCAGAGCCTTGCACTGAGAGGATAAAGGAAAGGCAGAAATTCCCCTCCCCACCCTCACCCCCACCTCTCTCTCTCTCTCTCTCTCTCTCTCTCTCTCTCTCTCTCTCAGATAGAATTTAGAAACTTCTCTTGATCATTGTGATAATGATGATGATACCTCGTCTCATGTGGAATTAGGAAAGGAGAAACAGCGAAAATTAGTTATTGATTTGGACCCAGTTCCTTTTAATCATACCAACGAAGTGTATGTGTGTGTGTGTGTGTATGTGTACACTGGCCAGCGGGTAAGGAATGGGGTAGTTCAGGGCGTCTGCAGTTGAAAAGCGAGATCTGGAAAAAAAAGACTTTTTTTGAGATTTGGGGTTGGGGGAGTATTAGGGGGAAGGGCAGTCGTGGAGGGATCTCCATTTTTCGCCACGCTCAGGAAATGTAAATGAATTCAGTTTGGAACAAGTCTTGAACAAATTTTGGAAGGTGAATATTTCTCATCTTTTTATTTTCATTTTTTTTCTTGGCACTTTTTTTTCTCTCTCCTCTTCTTTCCATTCCGCCGTGCCTTCTTTGCGTGCCTACAACCCTCCAACTTTTAATTAAAACATTTTTCTCGTCTTGCGCCAATTTTCCTGGAATACTGTGGGCGAAGGCTGTTTAAAAATCCTGCCTGTTTCTATTCATAGACGAGTCACAAGAAATGAGTTCTGCCTTCGGTATTTTTTGTTATATATAATAGCTAGGATGAAATGTCACACTCCTGACTGATTTTCTAGGTCAAGGTCGGGCGGGGGTCAAAACATGTCGACAATATCCACCTAGATTTGCTGGTACTATGCAATAATGAGCGATATTTGCTCCTTGTGCCTTCATTACCAGACTCTCGTTTGCCAACTTGCATTGCATTACGGCGAGAAAATGTTCTTTGCTGTTAAACATACCAAGACAATTTTTAGTCTTTCGTTTACTTTTGGTTGTGGGGGGGGGGGGGGGGGGGGCAAAGTACTTTTCCCTTTTCAGTTATGCATTTGTTTTATGTGAATTTAAGTTTAGTTTTTAACACGACGTCTGATGACATTAGTTGGGAAATCAGAATTTATCTGAGGGACCGAGATCTCTTAGGATTACTTTTGGTTAGGGATTACACTCCTTATATGGAATGGGCTTTTTAAGTGTTTTCAAATCCTGCGGCGACCTCGTATTATTTATAGTTAAATGTTAAGAGAGATAGTGTGGGTCATTACAGTTCCTAAAAGTTTTGTAAACAGTCTTGCCCTCTATAAACAAAATGATGTCATCAAATATTCAAAAAGACAGTTTTCCCACGGGGGTCTGCAGTTGGGCCCTAATTGGCTGTGTGTGCATGTGTTCGCAAGAGGGATTCTGTTTGTAAATATTGTAGCTATCTGTAATAAAAAGTGGACCCGTCTCTCACGAAAACCATGCACCGTTTATGTATTAAATGTTATAAAATGCTACTAATATGTTTTTGAGCCGCAGGTGTGCAGCTGCGTCTGTATGTAAAACCCTGTGTCACTTTAGGTGTCTTCTAAATACGATGGAATTGTCACCCCTTTACCTGTGTTTGGAAAATCTTTCGCTTTGATACAGAATATGGGCGTCTGTGTTTGACGAGATTCGTTGGCTATTATTATTATTATTATTATTATTATTATTATTATTATTATTATTATCTGGAAGAGGACCTTCATTAATGCAAGTTTTATTGAGAATAATGGCTATTTCAGCCGCGTTTATTTTGTATAGAATTTTCTCTATCCTTTGTCATCTAGGCTTAAGATCCAATTTGTACTGCATTTTGTATAATATATTCATATTAACAAATACCACGTTTTTATCATGAATTCCCCATTTGGCGTTTTAAAACCCAACTTCAGTTCACAAGAAGTCAGTAACAAGAAGGATAGAGAAAGTTCTATACAAAATGCAAGCAGCTGAAATAGCCTTTATTTTCATTAAAACCTGTATTATTATTATTATTATTAGTAGTAGTAGTAGTAGTAGTAGTAGTAGTAGTAGTAGGAAAGGTAAAAGGAAATAGAGAAAGAAGAGATTTCACTTATTGAAAAGGGAAAATAAGTCAAATTAATAAGTAGATAAAATGTATTCAAGTGCAAGGAAGGAGAACAGCATTGGGTTAGTAATGCACTGCTTCTTTGCTTGAACTGTTGAAGTTCCAAATGCAAGACATCCCAAGGGAGACTGTTCCACAGTCCAGCGGTTTGAGAGATAAAGGACCCCTGGAACTAAGAAGTTCGACAACGAGGCGCTTTTACTGTATATTGGTGCTGCTGTTCACCGAATCTGGTTGCTCTCGGTAGGTAAGGGGGATCAGGGATCAATTGCATCTTGTAAGTAGTTCAGACCGGAAGTAAAATAGATCAAGACGAATGGGAAAACAGGAGATTCTTTCCCCCTTCCCATTTTTGCTTACTCGGGGAGTAAGCCTACAAACTACTTTGTTGTTGTTCGTTGTTGGGGTTAGAAAAGGTCTATGGAAGAGCCTAAGAAGGTCTGAAAGGTCTTTCGCATTGAGTTAAAGAGACAGGAATTTTGGTATAGGGTATTTGTGATTTATTTATTACAATGAAAAAAAATGAATACTGTGGATTTTAAACAGTACAGAAAAATTATTTTTAATGAAATATAGCATATTTATTTTAAATTTCGTTGACGAAACAAGGCTCTATTTGACCGTAGATTTTAGTGTCTTTTAATATATTTGCTGTACTTAATTTAGGCTGTTTCTGTTCGATTATTTTTTGTTTCAACTTATAACAGAGAATATATGAATGCGTTTGATTTGTGTCCTTTTTATTTGATCCTTGTTTTTAGTACAAGTAGTCCTAAGTATGAGTATTTATTACGAAGACCACTTCACGTGAAGTTAAGAATATAATGTTTACAACTTATGCGTGAGGGGAAAATCTTGTACGCGTCCCAAGTAAGCTGGAGGTTGCATCACGCCTTGTTTATCCTGAAAAATATAGAAAAAAATGGCTCATAAGAGTCTCTAAGACACAGCCCATCTGTCTGTTACAGGTGTTCTCATTCATCGAATAATGAGACCTTTTCTTCTCCGCTGATTGTCTTCTTTTGACATCTCGGTTTTGAACAATTGAGGTAAATTGGGAGAGTATTTTTGTTTTAAGTAAAACTTTTTTTTTTATTTTTGATTGGCATGTCTTGACCTTGCTACATCCACTCTTGTGAAACTGTTCGTTGGACTAAATGTCAAATAACTAAATTGGAGAGTTAGTCTTGGAGTAACCTTCCCTTTTCGAAATCAGAATAATTTTGTTTCAGTAGCCCTCTTTTCCAGTTGACAGCTGCGTGGGTAGCAGTACAACAACTACCCCATTGTTCTAAAAGTTGTGTGATCGAGTAATTTCAATCACATGTGTTACTCTGTTTTAACACGTGGGCTTAATTAAAGTTTATAAGGTTTAGATATCAGTGGTACCATAAACTGTTCACTCGAACTTTTAACTTAATACTTTGTTGAATGTAAGGAGGACTTTTTAGCTCTTGAAATGCCACTGACTGAGTGAAATGTTAAGGTGCTTACATTATCAATGAATTGTGACTGCTTACGATTCTTTTGTTTTTACGATCTTTGAATTTTTCGAAGTCAAGCTCTTCCTGTCCTCAAGAGAATTTATAGCTGTCAGAGACTTTTGATGAAATGGTTCGAAATACAATAAAATTTGTCCTGTGTGAACACATTGAAAAAAATCTTTCCATCCAGGGGCTATTATTCAGTTTGAGAAACATTGGAAATAGTTGACTTAAATGCAATTGGGTGTTACGTTTTCATTTTGCATTTATTCAGGATTTCCTGGAATGGTTTATAAAATTGAAGTCATCCTGGAACCCCAACATTAAATAAAGAAGGCTAGAGTTCGTTTTTCACTGCTGAGACACCATCATTCATTTAGCACATAATAGTGAAGGATTGAACTTTTTTAAAGAGACAAAGAGGGGTAAAAGCATTTCAAATATAAATGCTTAAAAGGTCATGTATGGGGAGACGAAAGTGCTTGTATATGACTTAATCCTGATCATCTTGATCAACAATTAATGTCGCATGATGTTTAGGTAGCTTTTGAATTTCAGGTAATGGGTTTAATCAAGTCTTTGGTAGGGTTAATTATCACAGCCTACAGAAGACTAAAGCGTACGTGAAACTTGTTTGAAAACCTAAGCTACTGCCGTCTCTCTCTCTCTCTCTCTCTCTCTCTCTCTCTCTCTCTCTCTGTGTGTGTGTGTGTGTGTGTGTGTGTGTGTGTGTGTGTGTGTGTGTGTGTGGAAAAGGTTTGAAAGTACCACGAGGCGTTTTATTCAGAGCAGCTTTAGAGCGATGATGGTACTTTTAATATTTAAGTGCGACCACCTAACGTTCATTCGCTCTCCCCGCGTGTTCTCAGAGAAGTGAATAATAAAGTAGAATAAGAACGACGAAAAAGTAAGTCCCGCCATACGACTGTGAAATGGATTTTGATAATTAATGGCTCTCCTTCCGGGTCAGGCCCGATTGAACTAGTGGAAAGAAAGTATTGTTTTATGTTCAAGGTTGCTTTTTATGGGTTCAGTTTCATCTTCAATGGACCGACTCTTTCATTTTTCAGGTAATTTACGAGTTTCATTTTGTAAGGTATATCGTTTAAAGGGAATTAAAATGGGTAAATCCTCTCTCTCCTCTCTCTCTCTCTCTCTCTCTCTCTCTCTCTCTCTCTCTCTCTCTCTTACAAGTGGCATATCGTATAATGTTCTTGACACCCTTGCAACAGTACCAAGACCACTTTAACCTCCTCGCGTTGGGGGGGGGGGGGGGGGGGGGGGGGGGGGGGGGGGGGGGGGGTGTCGGAAGCGTTTAAGCGCCACATTGGCTTGGTCGGTATGGTCTTGGCCTGCCACCTCGGGCATTCCATTGATGTGGGAGAGATGTGTATTTCTGTTGGTAGAAGTTCACTCTCGACGTAGTTCGGAAGTCCCGTAAAGCCGTTGGTCCCGTTGCTGAATAACCACTGGTTCCATGCAACGTAAAAACGCCATACAAAGAAACAAACTGCATTGCAGTATGAATTACAAAGATTACTAAACAACAAATTGATTACTGTAATGAATCTTACAACCCAAGAGACCGGCGATTCTACCAACAGCATCAACAACACTGTTGACCTTGCCGTCAGCGAGGCTTTCGAAAAGCTTGAAGTCTTTCTCATATATCTATGCAATTGGATTCATGATTCTTTTGGAGTGCTGGTGTCTTCTGTGACTGTAACTTGTGGCTGTCGTATTTTCAATCGTTTTTATTTATTTTCTAATAAAGCATAAGTATATTCACAGTATCATGAATAAGGAATTATCTTTTACTGTAGCACTGCATCATTAATCAGTCGCAAGAAGTAATTGGCAATGACACTTGGATTGCTGTCTTCGCCAAACAGGTATATTAGTTAGGCAAAGAAGCAAAATTGAGCACTCTGTGCTGTGGGAAACCGTTTTGAAAAAACAGACATGCAAAAATTGCTACATATATATTCTTTACTATATTTACTCAGATGAACCCTTTTCATAAGGAACAAGCCCACAGGGCCCATTGTCTTGAAATTCAAGCTTCCAAAGAATATGGTGCTCATTAGGAAGTAAGAGAAAGGAAATGAAACTACTGAATGAAGGGTGGGAAAGATCTGTTTCAAACGTGTCTCATTCATTCAGTTTTAGGCTAGTGTCAATGACTGTTGACAAGAATGCTGGAAGATTGATTTCAGTCATGAACAGTTTACCTTCCTCCTGCCAATAAAGTTATGCTTGGGAACTGCTTCC
>NC_087201.1:89989138-90026638 GCF_015104395.2 Macrobrachium nipponense
ACTGAGTTAGTCTTCCTTTGATTCATACGTAGTGGGTCAGTTGGCTCCTCTCAAGAACCAGCATTTCTGTGACTTTTTTGGGGCGTGTGGTTAAAGTTGGCCAGAACAGTGAACCTGAGAGATATTTCAATGAGTTCAGTGAAGGAATACTAGGTAGGGAAACCTAAGGTAAGCAGTGATTCAGAATTGCGTTTACTTACGTGTTGAACATATATATAATATATATATATATATATATATATATATATATATATATATATATATATATATATATATATATATATATATATATATATATATATATATATATATATATATATATATATATATATGTATGTATATGTATATATATATATATATATATATATATATATATATATATATATATATGTGTGTGTATGTAGTGTATATGTATATATATATATATATATATATATATATATTATATATATATATATATTGTCGTTTAGTATATTATTCAGTTCTTTCAAATTTTGTTATACTTTTTGTGGTAAAAATGAATAATATTGCAAACTACCCTGTCCTTTATAGAGTTTTTGTTCACGTTATTTGATTTCTAAAAATTGTGTCGGCTCCGCTTTCGGCTCATACTATTGACACAGGCAACTTTTAACACTTTATTAAGACTTCCATTTTAAGCGTCATTTCCTCCTCCATATTCTCCTTAGGGGGTAGTTCCGTCAGTGCACCTCACCTGTAAGCATTATTTAGGGTTCTTCTCTACAGCGTCCCTTCCGCCCCTAACTGCAACCTCTTTTTCGGATTTTGCTATGCCTCCTTTCACATTCTCTTCCATCATACTTTCCACCCTCTCCTGACAATTGTTTCAATATTATTCTCAGCATTGAATGGCCTCATTGGTCTTAGCTCTTGTCCTTTGGCCTAAAGTTTATATTCTAATTCCTCCTCCATTCATAATTGTATATATAACAGATTTTGCTATAATTATGAAGCATTTCGCTGCCTCAATACCAGACGTTGCAAGAAAAACGGGAATCGCAGGTAGGCTCCTTCAGCATATCCATCAACACTATGTTTCCTCTTCTTCCCATCTTAAGAATATTTCTCGCCCCTTTTGCTACGCTTCCCTGGTTACGAGACCATTTGCACTGGGCCGGGTCCCTATTTCCTCTCCCTAATTCTTGGCATGGTTCTTCCTCGTATTTTCCCAGTCCCATATTCTCTTGTTTTGACTTTTTTATTTTTTATTGGGTTTTATTTTTTGGTACGGTTTGCTGTGGCTCTTGGATGTGCATTTTTGAGCTTCCTGGCATCTCACAATAGACCCTTTCATATGATTGCGTCATCGTTACGCAGTAAAAACCCTGTCTGAACCATTCCAAGTGCTTTCCTTATGTTATGTCTCCTCAGTCTTGAATGGAACCATGAGCCATGAATAAATGTCACCAAGAGCTCTACAATGTTTTCTCACCCCGTTCTTTTTAGGAATATTTCCATGTATTCAGGGCCAGTTCTTTTTCTCCTTTTACAGCAAATTGATCGACTATAAAACCTTTTATGCATTGCTCTGTACACGGCTGCCTGAGAACGAATCCTTGTACGTATTTGGGAATGGAGTAGAAATACGGATGAAAATAAATCATGCGGTTATCCACCGCAGGAATTGTAGATGTCACACGCAAAAGTAACATTAAAAACATGGACAGTGTTTATAGAGAACTCGAGAATATTTTGGTGTTCAGGTTAGTGAGGAGTAAGGTGACCATATGGTAGGACAATTTTTTTCATGCTATCATATGTCACACGAATATTCTATATAAATTCTTCACCCGTTCTTTATTTGTTTTTCCAAGAAGTCAAATAATCCACATTGCGGATTAACGTCTCCCGGCGCCCTCCCCATTAGTCTTAACGCATGACTATTACAAGGCCTTCATAGGACTCATAAGGTTAGTCTTACATCTGGGTGACTGGAAGTAACAGGCCTTTATGATCATGCGACTCTCTTTACGACCCTGAAACTCATTAAATGCTGATAACCTAAACACAGAAATATGTCTCTGAGGGTATTAAGGAATCTAGGGACTGACCAGCGTTTGTAGTTCATTTTTTTAATTATTATTATTATTGATGCCCGTTTTATTTCGTGTCTTGTTTGTTTCAAGTGCGAATGAAGATGTTTGTTTGTATATTTGCGAATGAAAAGTGAAATTGTAATCTTAATGTTTCAGGTAATGACCAAGTCGTCGTTGCGGGGGTTGTGATTCGTGAATATACGTTCTGTAAGTCATATTCACCAGAGTCCGATGGCTTCATCCAGTGATTGACCTACATGGGTTCGAATCCCACTAGGCAAGGAGACTTTCTTGCTTCGTCTATTGCCGCGAGGATTTCAAGGCTTCCATTGGAAGACGTAACTAATGGTACCTACACGTGCATTCTTTTGTGATAGGGTTCGCTAAAGAAAAAGCTGAATTTTATCAATTTCGTTCGCATCCTGATGTCACGCTGGAGATGAATCTTTTGAATATTTTCCGTGTCCGCAATTTCCTCTCCTTTTGAAACGCAGCGAGATGGGGCCGTTGGCACGACAGGGGGGGGGAGTGGTGGATGGGCAAACGGAACGGAGGAAGCGCTGGCTTTTGTTCCTCGTTTGCAAAAATGGCGCCAATATTCTTACATCATTGGTTTATTAGTATCCTATTTTCAACCGGAGATTCTTTTTTGTCTGTATCAGTGTAACTGTGCTGGCGTTGTAATTACTACTGTGTCCTTTTCCTCATGGGCTTTGTCAGACGGCTTTGTTTCGTGTTTTTCCTTTAAGTTTATTGTCGTGCTTACGGCGGTGTTCAGTTACTGTAGCTTGTTAGTGTTTCTGTCATATAAATAAATATAACTTTATATATATAAATTTATTTATTTCATTTATTTATAATATGTAAGATTTATATTTTTATGATATTTACTGGGTGTAATTTGAGATTATGCAGATATTTCGGGAAATAAAAATGAACGTAATTCTGAACAGAAAATTTCTTATATAGGTATATATTCCCCTACCGATTTGGTAGTACGAGTTCGCTTCCCCTCTGCCAACGAGGAATCAGAGGAATTTAATTCTGGTGATTAGAAATTCATTTCTCGATATAATGTGGTTTGGATTCCACAACAAGCTGTAGGTCCCGTTTCTAAATAACCAATTGGTTTTTAGCCACGCAAAAATATCATATCCTTCGGGCCAACCCCAGGAGAGCTATTCATCAGCTCAGTGGTCTGGTTAAGTTTAAAGGCGTGTTTGTCAGTGGAAGAATTGTGATATAAGTTACTCATTAACACTGATCTAGGGGGAGAGAATTGGTAACGGGTGGTCGGAGTAGCCTGGTTGTGGGAGGGGTAGGGGTGAAGTGAATGAGGCAAGTAGATTGCTTGTCTTTTAAATGTGATTCTTTTGCATGTATGTCATGTAGTTTTAAAGATTAGCTTACAGCGGTGCCGTAAGGCTTTACTATCAAGTGATGAGTGTGGATGTCACTTGGCAACGTTTGTATTTAGTTGTTGAATTCTATCGCGCTCTGTCCTGCCACCTCATCACGGAATTATTGAATCAGGTGTCAATACTAGGCCTACACTTATGACTTGTGTGTGATGAATACTTTTGAAGGAGAGGGAGAGATTTTGAAAAGTGCATTTTAAATCTTTGATGGGTGTCTAATGAATTAGCCTACTTTTGATGGAGGGGAGGTTAATTTGGCCTCCTTTTCTTTGTCTTTTTTATCGGTGTCCGCGAATTCCATTGGTGGAGAGAGGGATGGTTTTAATGATGCTTACATTTTTTTTATCATTATCTAAAGAATAAATTTAATTGCTACTTCCTCTTCCTCCTCCTCTCCCCCCTTCACCCCCATAACTCTGACTACGACATCCCATATATACACGATTTTACTCGTCTGAAGGCAGTGCTATTGGTAAACGGTTATTTTAAGAATTCACTTCACAGACAAACGCAGGCTTAAAAACATATCTTTATAGAACACTTTCTGATCAAAATTACGTTTTCTTTAATTTGAAGAAATATTTGCATAGACTTGTTACACTACACCACAACACACACACACACACGGGTGTTTTGTGTGCTACATGGAGGTAAGAGGAGATTCCTGACTAAATCTCATAAACTGTTAAATATAGAAATAATTATTATATATATTTTTTTGATACTGGGATACACGTGCCTTGTTATTTTTATGCGTTAACTTAATCCTTATATATATATATAGATATTTTATATAGATTCTATATATTATATATATATATATATTATATAGTTATATAAATATTATATATAATATATATATATATAAAATGTTTCAACCCGTGTTACTTTCACATGTAAGCTGTCTAAATCCTCATTTTAAATTGTCGGATTTTATTAAAGTATTGTGAAGGTCGCAGAGTTAAATATTTAAAAACTTTGCTTCAGCTTGTCGTATGATATATATATCTCATTTGGGCGGTTTAAGAGGATTTAGGTAATCATGCTTATATAGATATATTATATATATATATATAATATATATATATATATATATAATATATATATATATATATGTTGTGTGTGTGTGTCCATTTATTATTTGTGTGCGTGTATGTATGTATTTTATGTATTATATCTATATATATAATATGTCTGTGTATGTCTGTATGTATACACACATATATATTATATATATGTTCAGACAATTTATGTATGGTCTGCTTTTTTATTTTATTCTCTAGGCCATAGTATATATCATTCTTGCTAATAACCTACCGGATGTAGTTAACAGTTTCACCCAATTATAACCCTTTGCCTTGGGCACTGGTAACGGCAAATGCCAGACAGCATTACCAAAGATTTATACCAGTAGTCTTGTTTAATTGTAATCCTCCTTAAATTTAAAAGATAATGGTTTCTATAAGCGTCCGTTAGTTCTCCAATTGTCGGTATTATTTTCACTAGGATATATAAATATCTACAAACATACATATAGACACATACATAACTATATATGTTTTTATGTGTGCGTGTATGTGTGTGTGTATGGGTAATCCTTTGTGATTCATCGTGAAGAGGAGGCTTAATGCGTATAGATCTCATTCTTCGTGAAAATGGTTGGTGGGTCAAGATGGAGGGAGTAACACGATTCTTTTAATAATTCCAGTTTTAGTGATGTAAAAAAAAATACTACCTCCAGTTATATAAAAACAATTCTAATAGTTATTTAAATATTCTAGTTTCATTGATTAGAAAAATTCTAATTTCAGTGATTAACATGTTCTTGTGTCCATTATAGAAGATTCTTCATTGATTTACAAATTCTAGTGCCTATTGTGTAGATGCTCTAGCTTCCATTGTTAAAATCATTCTTTAGAATTTTGGATTTTCCTTCGGCCTCTCTACTCTGTGGCACTTGCAGTCTTTTAGATTTAAATTGGTATTGAAGAATACTTCCTTTTTCCTTATCAAGAATTTCTCCGATTTTCCATTGCCATATTTTTGACGACTATGAGAAACTCGAGGAACTCTCAGATTTATCTTTAATGAAGTATTTCCGTCGACCCTTGCACGAGACTGTCGTGTTTTAGAAAAATGAGACCTATCATCTTACAATGGACGACGACAGTAGGAAATGATTCATTAAGAATAATTAGTTGTAGGTGTAAAGGCATTCAAACGACATGATATGATTTATATAGCCAAACTACTTCCTCCTCTTGATAACTAAGGTCTTCGGGAGAAGAAAAGGTGTGGATGATAATCATAAGCGAAGACTAAATGATTCCTGGTTTTGCCCTGTCAGGTGTCGTGTCACAGTAACAAACCTGTTTTCAGCGTAAGAAGAGAGAGAGAAAGCCCGGGGGAGGGGGGTGGTGCTTTCATCTTTGTCTCCTTTTGTCGGAGCTTCCGCCGCGATTGTTGGGTAGACGGGCATCCTTTGTCAATCACTGCTGTGGGAAAACCCTTAGGGTCTCTCTCTCTCTCTCTCTCTCTCTCTCTCTCTCTCTCATATATATATATATATATATATATATATATATATATATATATATATATATATATATATATATATATATATATATATATAAGCCCTTTTTGCTACTTGCCGTGTGATATTCAAGTAAACATTGGTTCTTGTCCCATTGAAAACTTTCCAGAATAACTATTTTTTATCGATCTTTTTTTCTTTCTTATCTCCAACGAAAATAAGCTTCATATTGTGTGTGCGGTTTTTCTGTGCTTTGTGCTCTCATGTACGTAAATTGTGCTTTTGTGTGGCGCTTTCATATGCAATGAAGAACTTTTGAATGGTATGATCTAACCCAAAATCTTCCCCTGAATTTTCTTTCTCGTGCAGCGTTGGAAGTATCACGATCCTCTTCGTAGCACAACACCTTTGAAAAAGTATCAACGAGCTCCGAAAATTTTCAAGTAATCGTCTTGTTGAGGTCATTTTCTTTAGATGGTACACATTTTGATGTAACAATGAACACCCAGCGACTTATCACAGCCGATTAATGACTAAGAGCTTATTTACTTCTGATGATGTCAGCAGAGGCCTGATAGATTTTAGGGAACGCTTCCGTCCTTCCCTCCTCGTTCGGTTCGAGCACGGTCTAGAGGTTCGAGAATGGAATACGGGTCCCGCAGTTTGTGAGTTGGGTGCGCTTACGAGAGAGAGAGAGAGAGAGAGAGAGAGAGAGGAGAGAGAGAATGTGCGGCGGTAAGGGTTGAGGGGTATCTCACACACTACCTCTTGCTGCGTACGAAGACCTTTACCCTTTCTTTCCAGTCCAGGACCTTCATTCCAACATTAACTAAGATAAAAGATAATGACCAGCCATGGAAATATTACCCTCTTGTGACAGACCCCGTATGACTTCGTTTTCATCGTAAAAACTCCAAATCTCACCAAGATATCTTCTATACTGTAAAGCCTCAGCATCCTTTGTATTGCCGCTAGACCGATTTTATTTTAAGCTTTTCTCGGCCCAACCTTTCAGACTTCTGATTTAACTTTCTTACCATTCTTTTTATCTAAACGTACACTGTTCCTCTCATATATTTATCATGTCCAATATTCTCAGTGAGAATCCTCCCATACACCTTCCCTGGTATAATATATTATAAGTAACTTTATATTTTTTGTCACCGTCTGCCATGAAGCCTATACGGTGGAATGATTTTTCTTTTCACTAATTTTATAGGTATCTTTCCCTCATCCTAACATACCCCATAAATCTTGGTCAATTATCAAGTCACAGTGTCATCACTGTATTGCAGCATAAAAAATGTTCCCATTTACTCTAAGTATCTTGACATTCTTAAACTTGAAAAAGAAACCCACAAAATCACTTTGTAACTTGTTTACTTCTAAGTATTTACATTTAGTTTTACTTAGAAGTAAACAAGTTACAAAGTGATTTTGTGGGTTTCTTTTTCAATCTTCAGAAGAAAACTGAAAGAAGTTTTTGTTTGATTCTTAAACTTCTTAATTGTCCTCCTCACCTCCTTAAGAATTCTCAAGCATTTACTGACCTTCCATTCAAATAGCCGTTCAGCTCCGCCTCTGTTCTGTACGCCAGATTCAACAAATCTTCAAAATACTCCATCGATGAGGACGCTGCAGATAGCTTCCTATTTTTATTATGAGATTCGTTTGTTCTTTTAAATTTACTCTCTCTCTCTCTCTCTCTCTCTCTCTCTCTCTCTCTCTCTCTCTCTCTCTCAAAGGGATTTGAGATACAAAGGGCAGAATAGTCAGGGATCGTTTGCATTAAAACTCATAAATTCTCCCTCTATTTCCTCGGGTTGATGCGAAATACACATCTAGGCCATATAGTGTATTATATATATATATATATATATATATATATATATATATATAGTATATATATTATATTATGCTGTACTGGTATTTTATTCAGTTGGTTAAAACTATAGCTTTTTGATGCTTGCAGAGTCAAGTCATGTACCGAATAATCCAATGTGAACGATGCGTACAGATTAAATTGAACATCCAGCCGGAAGCTGTTATTCTCCGAGTTCATTGTTATGATTTGCATAAAATCCCTTGGGGGAAGAGGTTTGGGGGGTTAAGGGGGGTTAGTATCTTATTGGTGGTAGGTGACCTCCGACAGAATGGGTTCTCATCCCTTTTGGTAACCGAGTAGGTCGGTAGGTAAGATGGTTCCCAGGTTTGACACCGGATGCTCCTCTCTCTCTCTCTCTCTCTCTCTCTCTCTCTCTCTCTCTCTCTCTCTCTCTCTCTCTCTCTCAAGAAGGGATCTAGTGGACGTACTGCTTTATGGAATGGGATGGAGAACAAGGAGGTTGAATCAGGTCTGTGAATCTCCCCCACAGGAAGAAAAAAAAATTATTCTTCAGGGGAGAAAATTCATATATTCTGTATTGAAGTCGTTCATTGTTGGTACTTTTTTTTTTAATGACTATTTACTTTACTCGGCTGAAGTAAGAAGATTAAAACGGCATACATACGTGGGCCAGACACGTTTGAACATTTACTTTTTTAAACATGAAAAGGAAACTATAGAAAAAAGAATATTGATGTAGGACAGAAAATAGTTTTTATGTTCTGGCCGGAAAGATGTTACCTTGTTCACACGAACAACCGGATATTTGAATATTTTTGTAACACATTTATATAGATATATATATATATTAATATATAATATATCTATAATATATATATATATATATATATAATATATATATTATATGTGATATTATATATACACATATTGTTTGTATGATACACATACACATATATATGTGTGTGTGCGTGCATGCTTGCGTGTGCTTAATGAGTAGACTGCAGTGTGGTTCGATGCAATGCAGATGGGTTCCTTGTTTTACGAAACGAATAATGATTTGGAAAATTCTTGTTCGGTAGATATGTGATATAACGGGTAAGAGGTCGGTTCCTCCATCTGTGATTAAGAAAAAAATTTTGATTGCTGATTCCTCTTGTTATAAATTATTTGTTGAGCCACGTTTATCGTTATTTCAGCTTATACCCCGCAAAGGGGGAGTGCCATCGGTGCACCTCACGCAGTGCACTGTAGGCGTTACCTAAGGTTCTTTGTAGCATCCCCTCGGTCCCTAGCTGCAACCCCCTCTCATTCCTTTTACTGCACCTCTATTCACATAGACTTTCTTCCATCTTACTTCCCACCCTCTTTTAACAATTGTTTCATAGGGCAACTGCGAAGTTTTCCTCCTGTTACACCTTTCAAACCTTTTACTCTGTTTCCCTTTCGTAGCTGAATGACCTCAGAGGTCCCAGGGCTTAGCCTTTGGCATAAATTTTATATTCCAATTTAGCTTATAAAGAAGAGTTCTTTTATGGGCCTAATTGGAGTGAAACATAATCATGATCATTTGTTCGGCTCTGTAATTTCAATCTTTGTTTTCAACCTTTCGATCCAGCTAACTAATCGTAAAGGATTCATCCGTAGGGGGTTAGTGTCATCAGTACAACTCACATGGTGCACTGTAGGGGGCATTACTTAAAGTTCTTTGCAGCGTCCCTTCGGCCCCGGCTGCAACCTCTTTCATTCCTTTTACTGTAACTCTGTTCATAGTCTCTTTCTTTCATCTTACTTTCCACTTTCTACTAACAATTATTTGAACACTTCCAGTTCATAATGGATTAACGCTTACCATTGATATGTCATATCTACTGATATACTACTAGTATATGCAATTGCAGTGCGGCCCGATCGTCTTTTATTTCTCATGAAACTTCCAGTAATTTCAACGTCAGTATCGGTAAAACTGTCCGTCTGTTGCCTCAGTATCGCACCGTGTGGTGATCCTGACAGTTGTGCTAAAGTACAGATATTATTTACATTATTACTATACATATATTCTCGTTAGATATAGGAGGAGTTTCTCTCTCTATATAATACAATATATATATATATATATATATATATATATATATATTATATATATATATATATATATATATATATATATATATATACATACATATTCGTGATATTGTACGGCCTCCTCTTGATTGTTAAACGGATTCCTTGCCAATAACTCATCAATAGTTGGGTGATTGATAAGTTAAGTGGGTCCCGAGAAGCTGCCGATGCTGTGGAACGTAAAATCGAAATTTAGTTGGAGCGTTAAGGCTGAACTCCTGAATCAATCTCTCTCTCTCTCTCTCTCTCTCTCTCTCTCTCTCTTCTCTCTCTCTCTCTCTCTCTCTCTCTTTGCTAGTTCATGGGTTTGAATAGGAATGACCCACATGAAAGGCTAGTGAATTGCGCTTCTGGAAGCCCTGCGTTCTGGGGATCATTGATTTATTATTACGGTTATAAGTTAGTAAAAAAAAATAGTCTTTCATTCAGTAAAAAAAATAGTTTTTCATTCAGTAAAAAAAATAGTTTTTCATTCTCGTTATTTTTTATTCATTTCCTGTGTAGGTTGCGGTTGCACCGTCTGTTTCTGTCATTTTATTTAATGGCGAAAGTAAGATTACTTTAGCATTTTGGTACAAGCGTCAAGGAGCCCAGTCATTATGATAGTTATGGTCAAGATATAGTATTTCAATATCTTTAGAACTTGGATTTACTTTTCAGCGTTGAAGCAGATCATACATAGTACTACATCATTGGAATTAGCTCGACTGGTGGAAGACGCCGCTTTTGACAGAACAAGAAATTAGGGATGCGCCGATACCAAATTTTTGGCCGATACCGATACCCATACCTGTTCCCTCCATATTACTGTTATTTAGGAGAATACCTATATATTGTTATGAAAATCATTCTTGTTCTCTGGCTATTGTAGATTAAAGGTTCAAAAGTTGAAAGGTCATATAATAAGGTTATGTAAACAGTTTCAAAGCATAAATTTTATTGAAAAAGAACATCAAGTATAACTATTCAGTATTTAAGTATTTAGTGTCCAAGTGAGAAAACATTGTGTGCTGACTGCACAACAAAGAACTGGTACTGGTAAGCAGTCTGATCTGAGGGAGGACTGAGGTATTCCAGTGTAGCTAGCCAGCCTCTTCCTCCTCAGACTAGGCCTTTACTGCACGTGCCTACTTCCAAGCTGCAGCAGTAGCAGTACACTAACTCATTGCACCATTCACTTATACCAGGGGTTTTCAACCTTTTTTTTCCCCACGTACCCTTTCGGGTATTTTTATGTCAGTAATGTACCCCCTTCACTTTGTATGAAGTGGAAAACAAAACACTCTGGAAAACATTCCATTGTCTATATTTGCAAGTACTGTACTGAAGGGAAGTAAGTTCATAACTGCTGACATAACCAATAAGATTGTAAATCTTACTAACTAAATGGGTATTACGTCTGTCCGTCCGTCCGTCATTCAGTCACGGCCAAATGGCTGGTCCGATGGGCATGAAACTTGGCAGGGTTACAGTGGGGACACCTAAGATGGTTTATAATGGGGTTTCAACCTACCTCCTCCTCCCCCCCTCCAAAGGAGATGGGGGATGAGAAGGGATTCCTTGAAACGGAGCTGGTTATGCCCGTTCACTAAGTTACTTAACGAATTTATCATACTTTAATTTCTGTATACATATGACTTATCATTTGGAAAAGAATACTATAAGGTAAACATCAATGACATCAAAGAGGATGGAGTTTGAGAAGGGTGTTGACAAAGAGAATAATAATAATAATAATAATAATAATAATAATCTTACTATAATGGGCGTTATGTCTCTCCGTCCGTCTGTCATTCAATCACGGCCAAACTGCTGGTCCGATGAGCATGAAACTTGGCAGGGTTATAGTGGGAACTCCTAGGATGGTTTATAATGGGGTGGGGGTTTCATCCTAACCCCTCCCCCTCCCCCCCCAATGGAAAACAGTAACCGAAAATTCTAGGAAAACGGTTATAACTGTTTAAGGGCTTTGCTAGTACAAAGAATTCCATGAAAAATATAGAATTTTTTATACAATTATTTACCTGTGGCTATGCAGTAATTTTCAAGGTTATAGCACTGAGACGTTAAAACAAAATTCATTATTAATTTGTACATCAGCTGCAAAGGGAGTTAATGAGATGGCGGAAACTGTTTTTCATCAACTAACCTAGTCAGCCGAGAAGCAGTTTTTCCTAGGCACATGGAAGGAAGGTCGGCGTCCACATTCGAGACCAGTGAGGAGCGCCTACCCCCTGACAGATCCTTGACGTACCCCCAGTTGAAAACTCCTGACTTATACCATACCTGTATGCACATGTTGAAATGGTACCCAACTCCAACAGAAGGGCAATGACTCATTGCTGATAGAGATAGACACAACCATAGTTAATTAAAATTACACAATAATAAATTGTTAGATACACTGTACAGTATTAACGTACCATCTGTTTTTAAAAGCTAAACATTGAACCTATATACAATGATATGCTTGTATAGTTTATTTGGTGGACTTTGTTAATATATATATTTTAGGAAAACTAGAAGGATTTTAAATTCTTAAACTAATGACAAAAGTATCAGCTGGTATCGGCCAGAAATTCACCGATACCGATACCACAAAAACTAGCCGATACCACCGATACCGATACCCGATACCGATACTTGGGCACATTCATACAAGAAATTTTATCCACAAATCGGGTCTAAAAGACTTGCAAGAAATTAGGATATTTATGGGAATTAGATATCTTTTGAAGCAGCCTCACAAAAATCATAAGTTGCATCACTTTCATTCATGTTGTTCAGGGTCTCTCTCTCTCTCTCTCTCTCTCTCTCTCTCTCTCTCTCTCTCTCTCTCTCTCTCTCATGATGATTCTAGTTTTGATTTATGGATAATTTAGTTTCCATTTAATTGAAAATTACCGAACTAATGAATCCTTGAACTTTTGTGGACGATTGCATACCATGTTTCCTTCTGTATATTATATTGATTGCGAGTAATGGCTATTAAGTTTTAAGTTATCAAAAGAGATATTTAGCTAATTTCAGTGGAGTTTTCTTTTTGTGAAATTTCAATAATCTTGATCTTAAAAATATACTGGAAGAATTACTTCACTAATTATTGCTTCCAACTGAGTGGTGGTGTATTTGTTCGGTTTGTCTCTGTCATCAGAATGACACACACACACACACACACACACACACACACACACACACACACACACACACACACACACACACAAGTTAATTTTCACGAAAGTGTGCCTTGTTTTCGAAGGGTAAAATCTGTACTATCCGTGGAGATATTGGAAAGGTAATAAGTCTCTTCCATCTCCTTGTTTATTTATTTATTTTATTTATTTACTTTTTGTTTATTTTTTTTATGTTACCGTCCGTAGGGCTGAAATTATATTCTTTATACGTCAAATAATATTTAACGTCCAAAAGTGTGGTAGGTCTGCCATATTTCTTCGGTTGGGTGATGTACGTGAACGCTTATAACTGGGAATTATAGTTTCATTTTTGTGTCCGTACATTCTTCATTTCTGAGATTCCGCTAAACTAAAAATTTAGCATTAGCATCATGTGTAAACTCACTCCTTCATTTCCTTTCCCGCACTTTGCAGAGGAAAAGATTATTTGCTACTTCGAGAGGAGAGAGAGAGGAGAGAGAGACTGAGAAGAGACGAGAGAGAGAGAGAGAGAGAGAGACCACGCGAGAGAGAAGAGAGGACGAGAGAGGAGAGAAGATTTTTTACCTGCGGCTTTTGGTTGAAACGTGACAGCAGAGCTATCCATCATGAGATTTCCGATGAACGCTTTCAGTAAGAAATGAACTCTCTCTCTCTCTCTCTCTCTCTCTCTCTCTCTCTCTCTCTCTCTCTCTCTCTCTCCAAATGAGTAAATAAATTATGTAAAAAAGCAAACATGTATATTCCACGGTAGTGTTGCAGAATTTGAAACGACCGCAGCCCTATGTTATTTCGATATTCACCGGTGTTGGAAATATCATTGTCTTCCAAATTAATTTTTCAGAAAAGTTTAATAACGAAACTATTGAAACAAAGTGAAATTCCAGTTGCTCAGGACCCTGAGAGGAAGGATCTGGTGCTTTTGAACATTTTCGTGAGCTGTTTTTAGATGCGGGAAGGAGACATTTTGTAGAAAGAGCTCGGCTCGTTTTCTCAAGACTTTCAGAGAAGGAGGTCTGACTCCAGGAGAGAGAGAGAGAGAGAGAGAAGAGAGAGAGAGAGAGAGAGAGAGAATCACGAACCTCTGCAAATGACCCAAAGTTCCATTGCTGGACTGCCAGGTTGGATCATCAGATTTACCCTAAGGGTTTATCGTTCACGGAAATGGCAGCGAAGGAATTTTTCTTAGGATCTGTTTTCTAAACCGATCGAGAATCAGAGAAGTCTTTTAGATGAAGGACTTTTGTGGAAAAGTGATCGTGATTATTTTGGTGTTGATTGTAACGGATTAATCGTACGGTTTAATTTAAGAAAAATGACACACACACGTTGTGTGTGTGTGCGTGTGTCTATAGAGAAAGATTTCAAATGCAAGTCGTATTCGTTATCTGTCAAAAAATTAACAAATAAATCATCAGTCCATAATCCTAGCTACCCAATGTTTTATTTTATGTAATTGGTATGCCATTCAGAGCAGTATCAGATATCTTCATGTTTGAAAAATGTTGCGTCAGTATGTTATTTCATATTTTTGATGATGCCACTTTTATTGATTAATCAATTTACAGGTCCATATTACGTTTTTCCCTAAAGCTAGCATGAATCTTCAATATATAGTATATATATATATATATATATATATATATATATATATAGATATATACATAGATATATATCTATATATATATATATATATATATATATATATATATATATATATATATATATATATATAGATATATATATTTGTAATATAGTTATATAAAGCATCATTGTCGAGGGAACTAAGATACAATTAGTGCCTTTTTTAAAAGCTTGGAATTTTCAGGGATAAGTTAGTCCTTTCTTTTGGAAGCCAGCAAGTCTGTAATGTTGGAGTTGTCATTGGCTCAGTTGATCAATTTTCTTCGGCATTTGATTGATGACATCGAATGCCATTTCTATCACGAAACCAATGATGTCTTCATTTATGCTGCTCATATCAAACTTAGAGTTGTCCTGCTTTAATTTACATCGAATGATAAGACTTTTAAAGGGCAAAACTACATTATAAATAAGGGTATAATCAGATTCAGTAGTCCGCCTCGCCAGCAGCCAATACTTTCCGGTGTAGCAAGGGATAGTGTTTCCCCAATGTTGGTTTCATCCTGAATTTGACCGTAAAGTACATCAGACTTCTCTTGGTTGAAAGTGAACTTGTTTTGAAAATATCCGAACCTGGATCCAGACTGAACGAAAGAAGGCCGCCTGTTTAGAATGATTTTGAAAGTGAAGCACTGCTGAAGAGAAGAGCTTAAGGCGGCAAGCTTTCTGTTTTGTCATTGTTCGAGGTTTAACATTACAGAACAATAGCTGTGAATATTCGTTGTTCTCAGTCGTTTTTCTGCTTCCTATGTTTTTTCTGTTTACGGAAGCGAAGGCAGTGAACAACGATTATGTAGCTGTGAAATCATGGGACTCGAGACTCCATCTGCCGTCCGTGAGCAGTCAGGGGAAGAGGACGATCCCAAGTGAGTCAAGGTCGCTCTTAAGGCCGAGGGGCGTCCTGAGACTTGATTAATCAAGGTCCGCGGAGTCTACTCCGAGGATCTGGGCGCTGATAAGTTAAGACGGTATTGACCGGAGATGCTGTCCCGTAATGATATTCCAGAGGGGTAAAAGACTTGGAAAGGGAATTAATATTAAATTATGATTGAGCTGCTTTCGCTTCTTCTGAGCTCCCGTTCTTCTTTAAAAAATGATAATAATGATAAAAGTTTTCGGGTTATGTATGGAGAGGTTTGGGGCATCCTTTGGAAAATTAATCTTAACGACCATGTTAATTTGTCTCCCAGAAGACACAAACTGTAAAAGTATGACTCAGAGTGGCGTTTCCATATTTTTATGTGTGTATCTATAGAGTTAAGAACAGTTCTTGTAGTTATTACAACTTACATTGTTATGGAGAGGGATTCTTTCATTTTTTTTATTTAAATAAATCCACCTTATGTCTGCAGTGTTTGTGTACTGATCTTGTGTTGCATTTTTTAGATAAAAGTTATCTTCCCGTCTTCGGTTCCATATCTCTTATTCCTGCAGAAGACGAGTCGCGTTCATTTGGCGCGGTGGTTGTCTCCGAAAGGTCTCAGTTGCTGCGTTTTCAGTAAAGCATCGCCCGCACCTGATGGGTCTCTCTTCTTTAAAAGCAGAATAATTCTGATTTCGTAATATGTTAGCGTTACGGTTCTGTTATTATTATTAGTATTATTTTGTTGTTGTTGCTGAATGGATTTCAGAGAGCTGCTTTATAAGTTACCTGCAGAAACGAAGGAACTTAACGCCAAAGTTGACAAGACGAAATATAGCCTGAATGTCATAGAGTGCCATTCGTTTCAACGATATTATTGTTATTATTATTATTATTATTATTATTATTTAAAAGATGAACCCTGGTCATGTAGAACAAGTGTACGGGGGCCATACACATAACATTCAAGCTTCCGAATAATATGAAGTTCATGGGAAAGAAGTAACAGGAAGCACAGAAGGGAGAGATCATTTATGGCATTGCAGAGAAAGCCTTGTTGACACCATAATTCCTTTGTATTTGGTAGCAGCTGCTCTTTATAGCTCTATCTCAGGCATGATGTTTTAATGTATGAAATTAAGCCACAGATCAGATGATCAGACCAACTTCCATAAATTTAGTAATCATTGATCACTCAGGAATGGTAACGCGTTGAAAAACTTGGGAAGAGTCAAGATTAATTGACAAGGATTAAACGTGAGCTGTTCATTATTCTTACGGATGCATAAAAGCTTTACTGGATTAAGATTTCATCACCAGATGCAATTATTTAATGGCTGATCACAATAACATCTCGTATTTGAAAATTGCAGACAGAATTTCGTTTCTAGTTCCCCAAGCTACTAAATGTGAAAATAGGATTAAGAGTGTTTGTCAGAATGATGACTAATGTAAAGCAGCCTCGTTTATTTAGAGTAATAACGACAAAGGACACTTTTTGTTTAATTAAGGAAAGGTTTGGGTGCCCTCAGAGGAAGCATCTGCGCTTCTGCTTTTTAATTATACGTCACCCCTGTGGGTTTTGGACTTGATTAGAAGGTATTTTTATTCTCTCTCTCTCTCTCTCTCTCTCTCTCTCTCTCTCTCTCTCTCTATATTATATATATCATAGATTATATTTATATATTTATATATATATATATATATATATTTATATTATATATATATATATATATATATATATAATTTTTTTTTTTATTATTTATATAACGATAATTATTAAGCTACAAATTTCGTTTATTATCCAATTCACGCTACTTCGGGATATCACCGAACGGGAATTATAAGTGATGCTAAATGGTTTGACCATCGACTGGAGTCGTTGGAGGGTAGTTACTGTGTCGAGTGTTCGAGACGCTTTGGTGCCAATCCGTAATTCCCCTTCGATGATATTCCAGAAGTCGTGTGAAATGGATACTGAAAGACATTTGTAGTTTAATGATTATATATAAATCACGGTGATGTGATAAAACCAGCATCACTCTCATTTAGACTTTACCCATTAGTTTAGGGAAGTTGTAGATTACATTCTGCCCATGTTTAAGGAGATCAGTCTCTCTGGCGTCCTGGCCTGGTCTGGGGATGATTCAGTTCTGTTGTCCTTGTCCGTCGGCTGCACAGTCAAGACAATGACGCTTGACGGGGAAATGTTTTTTTTCTTTTACTGTTCCATGTTTGTACTTTAGCTTTGTTCCCCCACGACTACGAGACGGTAGTATTGATTGTGGGGCTCCTGGACATAAAGCGTTAAAGATCGCATGGCGAGTGATTATGCTGCAGATTTGTCCTTTATCCTACTAGAGCAATAGAGTTCGACAAAGGCATTGTTCTTTCAGTTTCCCTTTCAGCGCTGAATGACCTCATAGGCCCCATCGCTTGGCCTTTGGCCTCAATTTGACATTCCAGCTCTAATTCCCATTTAAGGGGCAACAGCTGCTGATAGAATAAATCGCCATGGTAAGAATAATTACTATTTTTTCAGGTGTATTCTCTGACCACAAAACAGAGGTTAAGACGACAATAAGGAAAGTAACTTTAAACAGTTTTTTTTACATGGAAGCACAGGAGGCGAGATGGAAGAGTCTTTTCATCTTTAGTTTGAAGTTCAGTGTTTATATATATATATATATATATATATATATATATATATATATATATATATATATATATATATATATAGATATATTAGTATGTATGTTGTATGTATGTTTATTGCCACACACACACACACACACACACACATATATATATCTATATCTATATATATAATATATATTATATATATATATATATAATATATATATATATATATATATAAATATAAATACTGTAGTTCAAAGGGATTCGTTCCTGTGTGGAAAGGAAGTGTCAACTGTTACCGCAGCAGATGAACGACTGCAATTAGAGATTCAGTGGCGGAGCAGTCAGTCGCTTTGTTCGAGCTGCCGTTGAGCTCTGGGGGAAATTTAGCGAAATTCTTTTGGCTTTAAAAGGGCCAGGTCTGAGGTTTGTCCTGAATCCGAAACAATTTTATTTCAGGAAGGATTTCATATTTTATTTTCGATAAATGTTATCTTTATAGTTTTTTCCAAGCCCGAACGACTCTAAACCATCTTTCTTTTTATGTTATTCTGATGTGTGTAATGCACGACAATCTTTGTTATAAATAACACGGTTCATAAAATTTACTAACATTTTAATCTATTTGTATCGATTTGATCATGATTTTCCTTATATAATAACTGATGTCTTCTTTCTGTATTTCTATTTATTACCTTCCGTTGCTTTTTTCAGATGAACACCATATTCTTTGGAAGCTTGAGAATCAAGTCAGTGTCCCGTGTGGGCTTTCTCCTTATGAATAGGGTTCGTCTTCTGAATAATGCTTATAATAATAATAGTAAAAGTTATACTAGTAATGATAGTCACTAATAATAATATTATACCAATAATAATTATCAGTTATTAAGTGGTGATCGCCTACCGTAACGGTTTACTCGGAGGCTTTAATTGGCAAAGTGTGTCCACATGATAGCGACGCAAACGAAGATGAAAGATCTCGTTTATGGTAGGTAATTATGCTCTTGGCTTGGTGTATTATTGATGCATCTGCACGAACCTCGGCTCCAGAGGAGAAATGAATACGTCATCCGAGTCGCACATTATTCATTCTGTTTGATGATGGATAAATACTCTTGAATTCTGAATTCACGTACTGACGTAAATTACATGTTTAATTCACTGTATTTGTTGATAATTGTATATCCGCGACCTGAATTCTCCTCGTTTTTCGCTCAGTGGTGTTGATTCTTGGATTGACTGTATTTGACTGAGCAGTTACCTTCATTATGAGTTAGTGTCTCAAAGAAGTAAACTACATTATGTAGGGGGTGGGGCGTTGTTCAGCGTTACCTCGTTATTTTCATTAGAGAGAGAGAGAGAGAGAGTGTGTTCGTGTGTGTGTGTATATATATACTGAACTGGTGGCGTATTAGTAATTATCTTTACTGGACTGATGGGTAATATATACCAGAATTTCAATGTACCTCACTAAGGCTACATAGAATCCTAATTCCCGTGTATTTGATGAACTGCAAATCGGTGAAACGCAGCCTCAACATAGATGTGGTGAGGTGTCGAGCAGTGTTGCCAACCGTGGGGTAATTACCCTATGGATAGGGTAAGTCAGCCTCAAATCTGGGTCTGTAGGGTGACGGGGTAATGTCACGAAATCTGAGCAAAATGTAGGAAAATTTCAAGATGCTTGTCTTGTATTTTATTTAAAAGTAACCAATGAACAAAAAATTAATTAATATTTAATCTTAAAGCAGGGCGTAGCGTAAAGTGACAGTGAAAGTAGGGTCTAATTTCAGTGCCTAGGTAGGATAAGGAGCTCTTAGATGGTTAGCAACACTGGTGTCGAGAACCATTACACAACCAAACCTTTCGCCTTTTGTCGCAGGAAAATCCGACCGCATTTCGGCTGTCCGTGCAAGACTCCTACACCGAGACGCCAGTGAGAGCGAAGTACTGCAGCGCCTGTGTACTGGAACCCTCCATTTCCATTGCAAATGCATTGCTTGCATTCCATGTTTGCTGATGCTCTTATTGTCATTATACCTGTCATGTCACATTCACTTTCGAGGATGATTTTAGATTGATGCCGGGTCGAGCTGACTCCTCCCTCCGTCAACGAGTATCCTGCATTGTAGTGTTCAGCAGTTCACCTTGTATGTTAATAACTGATTTATTATTTTCACTGTTTATTTATATTTATGAAATTTATAAGTTTATATTTTGTCTTTTCAAATTACTGTTCTTGCCTTTCTATTTGTCCTATTACCCTCTTTTACTTCTTTCTAACGGACACCATATCCTTTGGAAGCTTGAATTTCAAGTCATATTGGTCTCTGTTTGAATGGGCTGCATCTTCTGAATGATAATAATAATAATAATAATAATAATAATAATAATAATAATAATAATAATAATAATAATAATAATAATAATTCGATTTCGAAGGATTGGAATTTCTTATTGGATTTTGTAGTATTTTTAATGAACGTATGGAACAGCCTTCACATGTGCTGGACCATTGTTATTTGTCATAGAAAAATTTTTATCATTATGCTTTTAAGTTGTAAAAATTCGAAATGCAATTATTTTGACAGCAACAGTGCTTATTATTATTATTATTATTATTATTATTATTATTATTATTATTATTATTATTATTATTATTATTATTATTATTATTAACATTTAGGTTGTATTGATGTTGTATTGTAAGGGTTTGTAATTAGCCTGTATAAGATTATCATTTTAGTCGTCCCTGGAAGCTATGAACCCGTGACCCAATTTGTAAGAGTTAGTGAACTGACACTGTAGGTTGGGTATCGTGCCATTCATTACCCCTGAAATCGTTAGTATTATGCTCCGTGGAATGTACAGCCTACGTACGTATCTCATTTCGTAGCTCCTATCCAACGCGGAACGCTACTTCTTTTTTTTTCATTATTAATATTATTTGAACAGCTCGAACCGAATCGTGAAGCCGACACAGTTCTTTGAAGACAGTTTTTTTTCCGTTGTAATGATGATGGCGATGATGACCATCGAGGAGTTTGCGGTTTTGCGACGATTCGGACGACTGCTTGCTTGCCTGCATGTTTGCTTGCTTGCTTGACCGTTACGGGATTGACCGTCGTGTCAGCGGATCTTTTCAGGACCGTTTGGCGGAGGAAATGTGACCGTTTTGTAGTGGGGCCTTCGCTCAAATGGAAACAATTGTTACAGTTTTCTGAGGTTACCTGTGTTATGTGTTTGTGTATAGTTTTCAGTTGTTGTGGTTTTATGTAATAAACACTTGAGGTGCCTATTTCTTAGAAGGTAGTATATAAAACAAACCTGCAGTGGCCGTAGTGAATCTGCCTAAGTAACGTTGGGCTCCTTCCCATTATAGTCTCGTATTCTTTTTTTCCCCCCTTTTTTCCCTGAACAGAGAAAGAAAATAAGAAAAGAAAAAAAAAGGGGAGTGGGCGGGAATCCGTGCATGTGGGAAATGGCGAGAATGGGTTTAGCAGTCTTCTTTTGTAATGCTTCCCTGGAGAACCCCTCTCTCTCTCTCTCTCTCTCTCTCTCTCTCTCTCTCTCTCTCTCTCTCATCTCGCCAGCTGGACGATTTCGGTGCCGTTAACGTTAAGTACAGAAGGTGCCAGAAAGAAAGATATATATATATATATATATATATATATCATATATATATATATATATATATATATATATATATTTGTGTGAGAGAGAGAGAGAGAGAGAGAGGTGTTTATTATATATATATATATTATTTACACATATATATATATATATATATATATATATATATATATATATATATATATATATATATATATGTGAGTGTGTGTGCGCGCGCGCGTGTGCAAGGATATATTTCTGCTTGTTTGCTTTCGTACGCTAGGAGCACAAGAATGGTGTGTGTAAGACTATGCAATTTTATTCATGTTCATTATTCATCTACCGTAAAGGACAGTTTTACAAGTATGCATAGAGCCGGCGAGGCTTAGTTGAAAGATTCAAGTGATGTAACAAGATTCTTTCGAACATGCTCAAGCCTGATCCATTAGGATAGACAAAGGAAACCTCTTTCGGATACGTAGCAAAGCATTTCGAAAAAAAGGATAAAAAAAAACCAACTAACCAGAGATGAAGTTATTGAGAAACTTTTCATTTTTTCTTTAAAAAATGAATATACTAAAATGCATGTACATCATGCAAGGGAAAGCTGTCAGCATGCAAATATCGTGCCAGGCATTCACATTGCATGCCATAAAGCATTATTATCTATATATATATATATATATATATATATATATATATATAGTATATATATATATATATATACAGTATATACACTATATATAATATATATATATATATATATATATATATATATATATGTATGTATGTATGTATGTATGTAGTAGGTTATATATAATGTATATTGTATTAAGGGTGGTTGAAATTTGCATTCTATTTTTACGTCGCGTTCGTTGTTTGTTTTTCTTTTCAGGGATGCCATAAAGACGGGTAATTGGTTTTGGGAGTGTTGTTTTTTATTCAAAATACAAATGTTTAGGTCTTTTCATTTGTTCGCGCTGTAGCCACCTCGTAAATGTCGTTCTATATTATCATAAGTTTGAAATGTGATTCTTTTGTCTTTTCCTGTCAATTTTGAAAGGCCGTTCTATTTCTGCAGGTTTGTGAATTTTCACTCTTAACAGATTTTGGATTTGTTCCGTACCCAGTTTCTAAGCAGTAAAATAATAAATAATAATAATGAGTAATGATAATAATAACATAATAAATAATAACCAATAAAATTAAATAATAAACAATAAAAATAATAAATTAATAATTAAAAGAACAATAAATAATAATTAATAACAATAAAATTTTAAAGATTAAAATAATTTTTGGATAAAATCATTAATGGTACTTTGAATGGAAAAAATTATGATAATAATAATAAATGTTGGTACTGATGATAATGATATTAATCAAAATAACACGAAATTTTAATAATAATAATAATAATAATAATAATAATAATAATAATAATATAGAATGTTTCTCATCATAGCTTTAAAGAAAAAAGATATCCTTCTCTTTATTTGTCTCATTGCAACACTGACTTTCACATGGTACGTTTTCGTTGTAAGGACTATCAGCACGAATGTACCATACTTATTTCTGGAACGTCCAAAGGCGAGTTTTGTACCGAATGTACCTGTGCTATTGAATAAGTAATCGTATGGATGACCCAGTTTTAGTCCCGTAGCGGCTTAGTGCCGTCAGTGCACCTCATGCGGTTGTTGTAGACAGTAATTAAGGTTATTTGCAACGTCCCTTCGGACCTTAACTGTAACTCTTTACATTCCTTTTATTGTACTTTATTGTATGCTTTCTTCCATCTTACTTTCCACCCTCTTCTGACAATCGTTTCATAGTGCATCTGCGAGGTTTTCCTCCTGTTATACCTTTCAATTCAGACCTTTTATTCTCAATTTCCCTTCGCCGAGTGACCTCATAGGCCCCAGCGCTTGGCCCTAAGTCTTGAATTTTATATTCTATTCTATCCTGTTCGTAGTTTTAGTGAGGAATGGCTGCTTTTTGTTGTAAAATACAAACACAGTTTCGTGCATTTTATTCCCACCGTTATCACGAAATATTGTATCTCTTCGGAAAGGATTTTATGTAATAGTATATGAAGCGCCGTGTATTCAAATCTATATTCTTGGTGAGATCATTAGTAGTATATATATATATATATATATATATATATATATATATATATATATATATATATATATATATTTAATATGCATATATATTACGTGATTATGCTCGCCCTCCTTTATGTGAAGAAACTACTTCATGACAGGAGGGAGCTCAAATTAATTACTAATGCTTTTCACGGCTTTGATAATCATAATTCTATTCACATCTCAAGGTCTGTTTATATTTGTAGAGGGGTTCGTAGACGGGGACATTTTTACATTCCTATATATATATATAATTTATATATATATATATTATTATTATTATTTGATTATATATTATTTTTTTATATGTTGTAGTATGTATGTATGTATATAATGTATACTATAGGCATATGTATATATATATTTGTATATATATGTGTGTACATTTATAGTATTATTATACAAAATATATATGTATATATTATATGCCAAATTTACTATATATGTTATATATATACACTTAAATCCACAGTAGAAAGGTAAGTGAAACTGGGGACTTGGGAACAAGTACTTTCGTAGTTTATTCTACGTTTAAGTTCACACTGAATATAATAGAAGTTGACAGACCTTTATATACCAAAGCAGAAAGAGGGGGTGGGTTTACAGTTTGTTAATCTGGGTGGCGTGTTATTTAAGAAAAAGAGACAAGGAAAGAGGATCGAGGTGTAATCCACGATGGAGATTTAAAGTCCTTGTTGACGTGGGTCCAATAAAATTGGACTCTTAACAGATTCCTTTTGAGGTGATCTTTGACCCTGCAGATTACCGAGGAATTATTGCAGTTACTTCTCTGCCGTGGATTTTTAATGATATTCTCAAATACGTGTTCCTTCGTGCTACATTTATATACATATATATATATATATATATATATATATATATATATATATATATATATAGATATATAGGACATTATAATTAAATATCGCTTTCATAGATTTCTATTGCCGGGAGGAATTTGAATATGAAAAAAGATTCCTTTCGAACGGATTTGAACGTAAAAGTAATTTTGTAAAATATTCTTGTACTGTTCTTTTCCCGTGTGACTGAATTTTAGATTTTTTTTTTTCCCAGTCGCTAACGAAATGTGTCTGAGACAGTTTTCAGGACTTGAAAATATTACATTTGAATCTGAATCATTTGATAATGAGATGTTGCCATAGACGCCAAATCTTATACATAGCTCCGAATTAGAAGTGGATGGGGGTGGGAAGATTTTTTTTTCTCTCTCTCTCTCCTCAGAAACTTATTCCGCCTGGCTCCCAGGAGGCGGCATGAAAGCAAATTCTCATGTCTTCCACATCATATTGTTTTCTTTCGTTTTTTGACGTAATGCTTTCTGAGCGGCCTCATGGATCCCTCGATTCTCGAGGAGGAGGAGGAGGAGGAGGTGGTGGTGGTGGTAGTTTGGAGGAGGAGGTGGTGGTGGTGGTGGTTTGGAGTAGGAGGAGGAGGTGGAGGTGGTGGTGGTGGTGGTGGCGGTGGTGGTGGTGGTTTGGGTTGTGGTTTTGGAAGGAGGAGGAGGTGATTGTGGTGGTGGTGGTGGTGGTTTGGAAGAGGAGGAGGTGGTTTGGAGGAGGAGGAGGAGACTTGAATCTTGTTTACCGACCTCTTTGAAATCGCTCCATTCCCAGGATTAACGAACGTTGGGAGTAGCTGGGTTTATTTTTTTCTTTTTCGGCATCATTCTTGATTCCCAGTGTTATTTCAGCGTCTGCTCGTAGATTATTCCACTGCAGGATTCTCGAAGCGTGAGTAGGATGTTAGCTCATCCCAATATTGCGTGGGTTTGTTAAGGCCTCGTGGAAATGTGTGGGGGGGAGGTCCGGTGATCTGAGTTTACATTTGTCTGATTTTTTTTTTCCACAGAAAGTTGAAACAAAATTTGCCTGTTGCCCTAATATGGTTTTCCTCCTTTGTACTTTTAATTCCCTGCAGACCAAGAAGAAAGTGTTATATTTATTCACAATTTCAATTTGTGCATGTGATACATAGCATAATTATATATATATATAGATATATATATATATATATATATATAGGATATATTATATACATATATACATATGTATATATATATAATTAGTTTGTAAACCCATGTTAAACCACTTAGACATGCCATATTAACAGATAGGAAAAAAATTACTCGATAAGACTACTCGATTCGAAAGAAAGAAGCAATGTAATAGAAGAAAACTTAGCAAATAAAGGAAATGATAGAAATGTAGATGAACACTGCTGCACAAAGAAAAATAATATAGAATTAATAGTGATAAATTTGAAACAATAGAAGAGAGATATTAAAATAAAAAAAATTCTATATGGAAGAGTTAGATTGTGCTCTCTCGAACAGCAGTAAATCTGCTGCTGGAAGTGACAATATTTCTTTTGAAATTATCTGCCACTCAGCACCTTTGGCAAATTCATACCTATTATAGTTTTATAATCATTTACGGAATCTAAATTTATTTCTAGATGAATTCTGTAACAAGTTGCTTATTCAGATAACTAGACGAAATGGTAAATGCTTGACAAACGTGGCTCATTAGAAAGAATAAAACTCCCAAATTCGGGTCACTATGTAATAGATCTGCATTAGATTCTCAAACTAACTTAGAGGACCACATGTGTAGAGCATTTGAGAACGGAGACAAATCACTGAACTGTCTTTTTTTGGACCGTGAAAAGGCATGCGATATAAAACCAGCATTCGTAGACATTTACCTAGGTTTAGCCAAACCTTTCTGATAGTTTGCACATTTAGAAGAGGATTGATGATGTATTGCCCAGAACGTTTCCACTTGAAAATGGTGTTCCGCAGGGAAGCGTCCAGAGTGACACACTGTTTGGCTTATATTCAGCATTTGGCGTAAAATATGCAAGGCGAATAATTAATAAAATTATAATAAAAATAGGTGAATGGGCCTCATCTGTAGGCTTTCAGTTATCCATAGATAAAACCCAGGCAGTCATATTTTATATATTTAAAATGTGGACAAAAGGCGAAGAAATAGATTTAAAAATCACAAATCATGGTATACACTGTTGGTCAAACAACTAAACATTTGGGATTAGGATTCGATGCTCACTTGGATTGGAAAGCCCACATGACATACATGAAATCAAAATGTAAAAGAGCAATAAATTTAATTAAAAAACATTCCAATGCTACTTGGGGAGCCGATAGACTTACCCTTACTATATTGTATAAAGCGACATTGTTGTCTTTCATTGATTATTTATGGAAGCGAAATACTATATGGCTCGGCATCAGAGGCAACGCTGAAAACGTTAGATCCAATCCACAACGAAGGCATTAGATCATCACCAAACTCATCTTTACAAGTTGAACGTGGTGAACTACCACTCTCTCTCTCTCTCCTTAGAGAATTAATAACAATGAAAAGTCACCTGAGAATTCAGACAAATGGAATGAGTTAAGAGATGTATTTATAAACAATAATTGACCACCTCTCCCAGTTGTAGCTAAAAAATCGTTTGAGTTACTGAATATAAATAGTTACCTTCAGCAGTAAAACTACCTCTTCCTTGGGCTTTGAATAAAATAATATTTGCACACACTTACGATATTTATCAAGAAGTTACTCATAAACCTCATAATGCCATAGACAACATACAATAGAACATATAGCCCGGAAAGGTCCACATTAGGCAATACACATAGACGGATCTAAGTCACAATACTGAGTGTGATTGCTGCAATATCCCAAAACACAACGTATCAGTTCTCTCTGCCTGATACTGCTTCAGTAGTAACAGAGAGTTGTGTGCAATGGTATCAGCCATATAAATAATGAAAGAGAAAACATTCAATAATTTTGTGATTTTAGCGACTCGAGAAGCGCTTTAGTAGGTATTCATAGTTACAAACCAAAATATCATATTGCATAACAAATTAACATAATACTCCACAAGTTATATGATAATAATGGAAAAACTATAGAAAGATGTTGTCAAAGGAAATGAAGAGACTGGTAAAGCAGCCAAAGAAGCAGCCCATATAACAAAATCAAATGTGAATATCCTTATTAACGGTTTTATGACACATGTAAAATGTAAGTATTATAAAAAAAATGGCAAAGTATATGGAAAGAAGAACCTGGAAGTAAAAAAAAAATAAAACTATTGGTTGGAAAATGAAGTTCACCATACCAAAAAGAGAGAGACGCAAATAATTCTGACACGTCTCCGAGTAGGCCACTTGCGTCTAACATACAGACATCTCATGGATAACCCACTTAACTCTGCCCCTGGATGCTCTGAATGTAAAGTAAAGATAGCGATTAAACATTTAGTGTGTGAATGTCCAAATTATAATCAGCAGCGAACACCAAGTTTTGGAAATAAATCAGTCAGTGAAATTTTGTTAGAAACTTCAACTTTTGAAATTAATCCAGTTATATAGTTTTTGAAAATTTGTAATTTAATTGGCAAAATATAAAAAGAGTATAGATAAAAACAAATCCTTCGGGCCAGCCCTGTTAGAGCTAATATCAGCTCAGTGATCTGGTAAAACTCTTTTAATAATAATAATAATAATAATAATAATAATTAATAATAATAATAATAATAATAATAATGTAAACCAATAGATCTTCAACTTCACAGTCAACATCTTCATTATTGAGAATGTTATTAAATGTCATTTATAATATATTTATAAAACCTTATAAGCATTATCTAGGAACTGGGCCTCACATGAGAGAGAGAGAGAGAGAGAGAGAGAGAGAGAGAGAGAGAGAGGATCAAAGTGATTGATAACTGAATTTATGAAGAAATAACTTCCTACTACTTATACGATCAATCATCGATTACATATTTTTTAGATGCACGGACCTTGTTTAAATTACATCATGCGACAAGCTGCTATTATAGGCAATTTTGATTGCTCTAGGAAACTGTAATCAATTCATGAATAAGGAGAGTATTAAATTGAAATGTAGCAAGTAATATCTTCCGCTCTCTGATGGGCGTATCAGAAACCCTTCCAGTATCCTTGCGATCGAGAGAAAACTTACTCACTACAGAAGACAGATATTTACCCAGGCATGTGAGGCTGGGTGGTCTCTGGTTGACGGTCCCGTCCTGGAATATCTTATATATTAGGTAAATATAACTTCACCTTAGAGCTAAATGATTCAGACAGACGTTTATCTAGTTCTCGGAGATTTCTTGATTACTTACTGATTAAACTTCTTCGCTCTTTATTTCTCAAATACTATTCATTTCCTTTGAATTCAGAGGTCTGTTCTAAGAGTTTGCAATTTTCAGTTCGCCATTAGTGGTGACTACTAACCCTTTTTCCGGAGCTGTCTGCCAGGTTTTTAAAGAAATTGATACCACCAAATTTGGGGGTTCCAGCTACTGGAACTGTTCTTTGTTGTTTATCATTCGTGAATATTAATTATTGATTTAGTATTAAACAGTTATACTTCATTTATCAATAAATTTTAGACGTCCCCTAATGACAATGTTATTGTCAGTGACATGTCTTGTAAATTGTAGCAGATGTCATGCTGTTGTAAATAGTATTTGTATGTATAACTTGATTTATGTTATATTGTATCTTTATCTGTACGAATTATTGATTCATTTGAATCATAATAATTATGCTGTAACTTATATGTTCTTAGTAGTTTTTTCTCACATTTACGAGTTTGTAGGCGTGTTCGGTAATATTAGTAATAATTGAAATATATGGGTAGCAACTCTTCATTTAAGCATATTTTACTGAATCTGATTGATGCATCAATGCCGTTCAGTTTAAAATATTCCTTTTCTATTCGTCTGATGGTGTCCTTTTCTTCTTTTGGGAAGGATGAAGATAAGTTGTCCCAATTGCTCTGTTAATTCCGCTGCCATTTCTGGTTTTTCTCCTGACGTCTCTTTCCTCCTGGGAATGTCTTCCGAGGTCCGATTCCGATGCCAGTCTGCGTTGCAATGACTCCATTTGTGTGCGAGGTAGTATAAAATTGAAAAAGATATAGAAGTTTAAAAGAAGAACTCGTAAGAAATATGTAAATATTATATATGTGTATATATATATATATATATATATATATATATATATATATATATATATATATATATATATATAAATAAACATGTATGATATGCTACTAACATATACACATACTGTGTATGATCTGGATCTTGTTGAGGAGGCCCGCCTCCCTAGGGAACATTTATAGATGTCCACGTTATTCATTAGGTTCAAGTCGCGTTATGGCGCTGTCACACTAGCGAAATTTCCGTCGACTTTTTCTGAGTTTGTCGTCGACGTCATTCCGTACTCTGGTTGTCACACACGTTCTTCTTCCTACCGTGGTTGTCGTCGTCAAAACGTAAACAAACCATCTGAGCTGTGACTTCCCAGAATGATAAAACAACTATGCTTTATAACACAAAGCAACTAGTGGGTCGTGCTTGCATGTGTTTAATGATGCTGCATAGTATTTAAAAAAAAAAAATTCTTTGGGTTCGGTCCTGGTTAAAAAGTCGTGAAAAGTTTTATTTAAAAAAATAAGCTAGGGCTAGCCTAGATAGGCTATTGGTAACCTTGTTTACACAATCATAGTCAGACTGTATTATAAATTAAGCTAGAGAAACACTGCAAGAATTGTAAAGACTTTTGTTTGTATTATTTACTAAAGCAAACAATAAGAAAAAAAATCAGAATGAGAACAGACCTACGCTATATAACAATCTGATATTCACGATATAGCATGCTTATCTGTATGAAGATCAGCAAGTACAGGAAAGTTTTCCCTGAGTCGCATGGTGATTTCTTGGTAATTTTTCCATTTAAGACCCTTTTTCATAAAACTATCATGCTTATGTTCCCATAAGCATCGTCTCTCCCTCATATCTTCGACCAAAAACTGTTCTGGCAATCTTTTCCACTGTACCAACAACTCAATCTTGCATCTGATGCTTTGAAATGCGTGCTCTCCGAGTTATTATAAACAAACAATAAATCGACGGTAGCGATGGGTTGAATTCGATCGATACCGTTTTCAAAATTCGTGACGACGACACCAGAAAGTCGACGTCAAATTCAAAAGTCGACGGAAATTTCACTAGTGTGACAGCGCCTTTACGCACGAAGTTGGGTTTGTTTCCACCCCTTTTCCAACAATTGTTTCTCTGTGAAACTGCGAGATTTTCTTCCTGTTACACCTTGAAAGCCTTTAACTCTCAATTTTCCTTTCAGCGCTGAATGACCTCATAGGTCCCATTCCTTAACCTGTGGATTAAATTCTATATTCTAGTTCATTTAAGCAGGTGTAGACTTGCATTTGTTCTCTAATTTTTTTTCGTGTCCATTTTTATGTCGATGGTTTTATAAAAAGTACTTTTCATGCGGTAGTGCCGTACAGCGTTAAATAGTCTCCTTTCTCAAGCTTATGTTGATTTTGACACTTATGCAGTCTGGGTTCTAAGTCGTCTTTTCGAACTTCGATAACTCCAGGAGCAGTTTTGACGTTTTCCCCTGGAGGAAAGAGATTGTGTATTTTTAATCAGCTTTTCTGCGTTACGGCCGTCATTGTGTTAACGGCAGGTCTTGTCAAGAGCTTTAGCGACAGGCGAATGGAACTGTTGAAGTTTTCACTTTTTATTTTTGACGATAGCTTATTAGAGCATGTTCGTTGCTCTATTTTTTCCTAGTGGCGAATCTTATCGCCCGTCACTTTTAGCGAAACAAATTCTTGTGTTGATGTTTATTGCTGGTTTATCAGAATGAAATAGTAGTTTAGGATCTCTCTCTCTCTCTCTCTCTCTCTCTCTCTCTCTCTCTCTCTCTCTCTCTCTCTCTCTCCAAAGAGGGATATTAGTCTGTGTCACTAAGGGTCACATCACGAGGGTGTGTTAGAGAAGACCGACGACCAAACTGGAACGGAGCATTTCTGTCGCCTGGTTTCCAGTATTGGCTCTGGAAGTTCATAAAAGGCACCGAACCGGACAGTGATGGTTTTCTTGGCCAGTTACGTGAAAGACAATTTAGGCATGCAATGTGTGTCTTGGTTGGGGTAATGGCGTATATTTTATCTCCACATCTCCCTCACCCACCCACCCACCACCCACACATCCCCACATCGGGCGAGTTATTACCCGCGTTTCATTGGTCGTATCTCAGCGCTGCTGTTGCCCGTTATATCGACTGGTACCGGATATGACATCAACTCTCTGGTAACTTTTTTTTCTTTCTTTTTTGTGGAATGTTCAGCAATTTGTCATTTTGTCTTCCATATTTATATGTATAGATGTTGTTTGAGCGTGAAGGTGTGTTAGTTTTTCATATATGCTATTTATAAAACGGAATATGGAATATGACTTAAATTTCTTGCTTATTTTTTTCATTATTAAGAATAGCCTCGACCTGAAATATTATTTTCTTTATTTTTAATTCAATCTTTTCATACTGTACGGCAGTACGTGGCTTTTTTTATCAGTTTTTTTTTTTACGTATATACTATCATTGAGATCTGGTAGGATATGACAGTGTACTATATAGGACTTCACATGCAAGATTCGGACAGTTTTCCGTAGTCGGTTCAAAAAGATTATAAATTTGTGTAGAACAGGGAAGGTGGTTACATCGTTAAATATTGTATGCACTATATATGTTATATATCATATGCATATAATACTCATATCTTCTAAATACAATTCCTTTCCAGTCGAATGACACAAGATGCTCTTAATACGCTGATCTGTTGGTTTAATTGACAGGAAGGAAGACGTAGGAAGGAGAAGGATAAATTGGACGGAATAAATCGTATAAAAGGCTTTTGCTTTGCCTAGGGTCCGCCTTGTTGCTGTGTGGGCTGGTATTGGGGAAGCAATGTCGTCTTTTCAAGTAGTGTTATGCATTGATTCGAAGAATCTATGACATTTCTTCCTTTCCCCATTTGTATCGTTTTTGTAATATACGTCTCTCTCTCTCTCTCTCTCTCTCTCTCTCTCTCTCTCTCTCTCTCTCTCTCTCTCTCTCTCTCTCTCTCTGATGCTTGATGACAGGGCGTGTTCACACAGGATTATTCCGGGCAGCCAGTAGGAGGAATACCTGCTTCCCAGGCTCGTGGTGACAATCGACATCATAGTTAGAAGCGGTTTATTTAAGGATATTATGACTCATAACGGGTGAAAGGAATTGAACCAGAGGAATCACCTTGACAAGGTTATTTCAGTTCCTTGGATGAATTTCTCTCTCTCTCTCTCTCTCTCTCTCTCTCTCTCGCTCATCTCTCGTCTCCTCTCTCCTCTCTCTCTCTCTCTCTCTCTGGTCAGCACATTTTGTAATTGGTTTGAAATTACTTGCGCATGAAAGCAGTGGATATAACATACCAACATATGTACAAACTGCAGTAAAACGTAATTTTATTATTGAAAACTTAGGTAGTGACAAATTTTCAAATTAGAGATGAACGGGAGTCCCCTTACGCAGGGGATTCGCTTTAACAAATTCATATAAAAGCACAAAACAAACTTCAGTAGCCGAATGCAAATGTTTATTCATGCCCCTGGCTCTTCTTGTCTTGCAGTTTGCAAGGGGTTCCCGAAAGCCGTTATGAATCTCAGCCTAAGTAAGGAGGGCTAAGCCTGCCGCTCTTGAATTGTAAACAGATTTTTTCTTCCCCCATCAGCTTAAGAATCGTTGTAAGTCCGCTCCATATGAAAGTTATTTGTTAAAAATTTTTTTTTTTTTTTTTTTTTTTTTTAAGGAATCATCTGAAAACCATTTATAATTTAAATGGAATTTATGTTTTAGAGGCAAAATCTTTTGAAAAAATTCAGTGTGTGAAATGGAAGTTTTTTATGACTGAAAAATTGTAACATTCGGTTTGAAAAAGAATCATCGTTGAAGTTTGTTTTTTAGTTATTTTATTTTGATAAGGGAGAATTATTTTGTAAAACTTCATACGCAAGAAAAATTAGTCCAGCCTCGACAGAAATATGCATTTCTGCGGTTCGGTCATTATATTGTAGTCTTCTAACATTTTAAGTCATTTGAAGTACTGACCAGTTTTACATAATTGTTTTAGGCGGGATAGTGCCAACTCTCTCTCTCTCTCTCTCTCTCTCTCTCTCTCTCTCTCTCTCTCTCTCTCATATGCAAGGCTCAGTGTAATACAGGGATGGTGTTTTGGAATTTTTTGCGTTTATTAAGAATCATTGAATTATTAAGAAAATTAAATAGCCTACTCATAGATTATTGCGTTTGATAAAAGATAGTAGCTAATTACATTGAGCACCTCTACGGCTAAAATTGCGTGCGTGCATTTACAGCTCGGCTTTGGTAATTAACGTTGGATTGGCTTTGTTAACAGCTGTAACAAGTAGCTTTGGCATTTTTGTTTTTTTATATTTTTTTTTCCTTTTGTTTTTAAGGCGAGAGCTGTTTCATTCCACGTTGGGTGTGTCGCGTAGTTTACCTGCAAATGACTGGGATTTGTTTTTGTGTCCTTAAATCCACGGCAGAAAGGCAAGTGAAACTTGGGACTTTGAACAAGTACTTTCGTAGTTTATTCTACATTTTCAAGTTCACACTGAATATAAGAGGAAGTTGACAGAACTTACATAAAAAATAGAAAGATGGGGAGGGGTTACAGTTTATTAATCCGGGCGGCCTTTTCTTTAAGCAAAAGAGACAAGGAAAGAAAATCAAGGTCTCTTTTGCTTAAAGAACTCGCCACCTAGGTTAACAAACTGTAACCCTGCCCCCTCTTTCTGTTTCTTTATATAAAGATTTTGTTTTTGTTTGTTTATAAAGGTGTGTCTATTTCTATTTTATTCAGTGTGAACTTGAAAATGTAGAATAAACTACGAAAGTACTTGTTCCAAGTGCCAAGTTTCAACTCAACCTTTCTACCGTGGGTTGAAGGATATTCTCAAGCACGAGTTCCTTCGTGCTACATCTAATATGTATGTGTGTGTGCGTATTCATTCCATATTAACTGCAATGTTGTAAAAACCGTTACCTTGTAGCTTCCAAGATGTTATGGTATTAGATAGCTGTTTATTGGTCCTTAAGACCTAAATTTCATAATCAATCAATTCATCAACGAAAAGGTCCCGTAACATTTCGTGTCCTGGTGGGTCTAATTAAGTTTCTTAAATGCTGAGATTTTGCGCAATAGAAGGTGCATTAGAAGATGCTTTCGGTTTTGCATTCGCTCCATAACATTGTTCTTGGCGTTAAGATAAAAGGGCACTGGCATTCCAGCCTTGATTGATTCCTTCCACGCTCTTCTGTGTCGCAAACGAGGGTTGACTGGCCGTGGCAGCAGGATGCGGGCGAGCAGAAGAACGTCCGTGTGTGGCGGGGGTCGTTGATTGAGAGGAGAGCCTCTATCTAATGAGGTGACGCGATTTGCATCCTGTTGAAATGTGGAGCAGCGCATTCGAACAGAATTGCCGACGGAGCGCTTCATGCATAGCTAATGGCCTCCCTTTGAAGTTTATCGAGAAGTATTAATGATTGAAATTGAGTTTTTTGGCCCGGAAGCAGCATTTTATTGCAATTTTTTTTCCAGCAATTTTCTATTTTGGTCTATGGAAGCTTAGTAAATTTAAATGGGGTTTTTATGGAAGCTTGTACATTTGAAATTTTTTTTACTTTGTAAATTTAAATGACCTCTTTTGGAAGCTTGTTAAAATTGAGTGTCCCAAGCGGCCTTTTTATAGAAGCCTATTAAGTTTAAGTGGTCTTTATATAGAAGCATAGTAAATTTAAGTGGTATTTTTTCTTTGGCAGTTAGGTAAAATTTAATGGCCCCTTTTTTGTAGTATCATAAATTTAAATAACTCTAGTATGGTAACTTTTTTGCAGCCCGTTTATAGAAGCATTGTAAATTAAAATGTTTTTTATCACCTCACAGTAGTGCGTGAGCCTTCATTAGATCACAAGAATATTGTGTTATGTTTATTCTTCTGTTTCACAATTACAACGAAAGAACAAAGATGAAAGAAAAGGGTTATTTTCGTTCCATAGCCTTTTAGGACCAGGCAACAAAGGAAACGGGCGTCTATTTGCCTTGACTCGCTCGATCAGCATGCATGCCGGTGGAGACACCACTCCCGACAAAGGAAAGCACGATTTCCATATAAATTGAAATATTGGTAAGTAGTGCTGCGGTATTTTACACCATTTCTCTCCTCTCTCCCCCCCCCCCTCCCCCAAAAAAATAAAAAGTTAACCCACTGGAAAAAGAATTTTCAGTCATGTTTTGTGTCACCTTTCCGCCTTGTTCCCGGGGGGTGGGATGAGCAGTAACATCAATTCACCGGTGCACTGTAGGCATTACTTGAGGTTCTTGCAGCGTCCCTTCAGCCATAGCTGTAACCCCTTTTACTGTACCTTCGTTCTCATAATCTTTATTCCATCTTACTTTCTACCCTCTCGTAACAATTGATTCATAGTGCCACTGCAAGGTTTTCCTCCTGTTACAGGACACCTTTCAAACATTTTTACCATCAGTTTCCGTTTCAGCGCTGAATAACTTCATAGGTCCCATCGCTAAGCCTCTGGCCTAAATTCTATAGTAATAGTACAGAATAGACTTTCAAGGTCACTAGCCATCCCGAATTGTAAACCTGCCTTGCTGATGCGTTGGGCGTTCGTCAGACAAAAAGATAAACACACATACACACTTCTGGCAGTAAAAGATTGATTTTCCGTAGACTGAAATATGAGTCATGACACTGATTGCAAAGCTGGCTTGATTCGCCAGGAAAATTATATCATGTCACTATTTTTTATTCTAAGAAATTAAAAACACATTCAACCTATTTTACCAACATGACTGCCTTGACTCTAGATAATGAATCGCCAAGTTTATTTAATGACATAAATAGTAGTCGATTATATGAATCCAAGTTTTTTTTTCCTGTTGAGGCACCGTATGTGAGTGTTAATATTTATGTAAAATGTATGAAATATGTAGACGCTATAACATCACTTTTACACAGCGATTGAGTGCTGAGCTCGCATTATTAATGTCCATGGTTCCCGGCTTTCACTGCCTACCTACCAAGATGTCAATGGATATCAGTGGAGGCTGGGAGTTTTGATCAAGGGTTGGGGCTAGAAGCCTCATTCATAAAGCTTATAATTATATATACAGCGTGTTTCGAAATTAGAAGGCCCCCCCCCCCCCCCCCCCCCTGCCCCCCCCCCCCCCCCCCCCCCCCCCCCCCCCCCCCCCCCCCCCCCCCCCCCCCCCCCCCCCCCCCCCCTTTACAGCATAAACTAAAATTGATATGGACAAAAACAAAAGTAATTCATAACAGGTATTTATTTAAATTTCTTTCTTGAGGGGTAAGATTTCAGCAAATTGCAAAAAAGCTGAGACTTAAACTCCATTTCCCTGAGCACTTAAGTTACCTCTCTTCGTAGGTCGTCGAGGCTTGGTATACCATCATA
>NC_087201.1:90031638-90079138 GCF_015104395.2 Macrobrachium nipponense
ATTACTTTTATTATAAATGATACAACTTTTAGATTTGCCTCGATCGTTTGGCTTTTGTAATTAAGATTATTCATATTTTTATAGACAAATCTCTTTTGAGTTTTATTTCCTCAAACTGGTGAATCTTTAGGAGGTCAGTTGCTGCTGAGTGCGTGCCGGGCGGAGTCGTTCTTGTCAGTTAATACAATTTTGAGTTTTGAAAGCTTGTAATGATGAAATGTTCCCATGGAAGAATTGGAATATTCATATTCTTTCTACTTTATGCTCCTGTTGAACCCGGCGAAATGATTGTTCATTGACCTGGATGTTGATGTCTGAATTTTTGGCGGAAAGTTCGAAATATATAATTTCAAGGGCAGAAGGTTAAATCGGAACCATTTGCATAAAGCGAGCTGTCACAATAGGGTGGAAAATGAAAACTTATTTCGCAAATAAATGCGGACGCTCCTGATTTTTGACACCTGCAAAGATGTCGTTTCTCATGAAATATGCAGAAAAGATCTCCTTTCATATTCTCTTTCTTCCTTCTTACTTTCCACCCTCCTCCAACAATCGTTTCATAGTGCGACTGCGAGGGTTTCTTCCTGTTATACCTTTCATATCAATTTACTCGTTTCCCTTTTCAGCGCTGAATGACCTCATCGGTCCCACCACTTGACCTTTATACAGATTTCAGTCTTCAAATGTTACCTTGTTTCCTAATTGCAATATTGTTTATGTACAGCAAAAGACTTGGTTGATTGCGTTTTATGCACAACTGCTTATCATTCGTTGGATTAATGTAGATTTAATTCTATAAATGATCTGCATTCTTTGGTATTAGGGAAATCCTGTTATGACGTCACCGTTCAGGCTTGCTATTTGTGAAGTCTTGTTCACGTTCCGTGTGTGTGTTTTTGTGTATGTGTTGGTTGTTTATGAAGATATATATACGTTAACAAGGTCGATTGTACGTTTGCTCAAGCGGAGATGCAATGCATTTGCTGCCGTATAGCTATTCTCCCTGTATTTTATCTTTTAATTACATATTTATCTATGTATTAATTTACTTTTCTTTTTTATAACGGCTGTCTTCCTTCCGTACTTTTGTTACTTTCCTCAAATGAATTCCGTATTCTTTGGAAACTTGGATTTAAAGTCACTGGCCCCTCTGTGCTTATTACATATGATTTGGGTTCATCTTCTTAATAATATAATAATAATAGTTTATATGCAAAGAAGGAACCCAAGTTTAGAAACCCGCTTAAAAAGACAACTCGTGGCGTTATGGACTCGTGTATAGGTAGATCTGACCTCATAGATTGTTGGAATTGCAGGATTCCGGATATGACACATACAGCCGTGCTCAAATGCACAGACATGTACAGCCACGCTCATATGTGATGCAACATGATTCTTTAACACTCAAAGCCTTAGATGCAACATAAAATGATGTGTGGTTGCCAAGTATAGTGTTAACTTTTTATTTTACTCCAGTGCCATAGATTTTGGTGAGTATATGAATTCACAGCTAACATTATTATCACTGTGGGTTAGTAGAGAGGATATCTTTTATTCCCTGATGTCATTCAAAATTTACGTGAAATGAATTGAATAGGTATGTTTTTTCACTGCTTAGCTCAAAGCACAGTGTGACAAGTTGGCAGTGCTGCCAAAGCCAGTGCACGCAACTTGTTACAAGATGTTGCCATTGTTAACTACCTTGAGTGCATAGAACAATAGACCTAATAAGCTGAACAGTCTTAACAAATATTTTTGAAATAGAAATGTGAATTACAAATAGCTTTTTTAGAAATTTGAAATCTTAGACAATGTTCAAACTGCCTAAATGTTGCGCTATTGATTCATAGGCCTAACAAAAAGATATAAGGCTTCTAAGAAGTAGTCTAGCTTATTAAAGGAGTTATTTTTAGAAAATACCCGTTCTTTGAATAATGAAATATGATGGTTTTTTTAAATTATGTATCCAAAAGCTAGTATTGTTTTAAAGTTAGTAGTGCTTATAATGTCAATGCCTGTGCAGGAGATTTCTTTTTAAACTAACAAAAATAATTCTTAACGAAACTTGAAGTGCGAGACTGTGTGGATAACTTCATACATGTGACTGTTAAGAGCACTGAGTTTTTTAGTAAGTCAAGAAAACTAACACATTTAGGCCTAGAAACAAAACCATGACTTTGACAAAAGTGTCATTGCAAAGGCGAATGTTTGATAGTAAACCATTATTTTTGAAGTATAGAAAAAAAAAAATATCCAAAGGGAATACAAATATTCCTGTAACGAATATAGAATAAATATTTTGAAGATCATGTCATTGTCTTAACATATTGTAAAGGTTCCAGTTGGTTCATGTTGCCACGCCCACCCGTTGCTATCGGTTGATGCGTTTTAGTTACGGTAATCATTTCGTATTTCTTTATCTTTTTTTATCTGCATTGGGGCGTAAAAATAATCAAATAGGACTGCTTAAGATTTTATGGCTGCAACAAAACTAATATTTTATTTTTATGACAACTGTTCATGAATTTTCTTATCTTAACATGTGGACCTAGGCTTGATAAAGATTTTTTTATACATTAGAACCTAGGCTTGATAGTTTTTTTTTTTACATTTAAATCTAGGCTTGGCAAAAACCTCTCTCTCTCTCTCTCTCCTCTCCTCGTCTCTCTCTCTCTCTCTTGTCTCTCTCTTCTCTCTCCTCTCGTCCTCCTCCTCGCATTTTTTTTCCCGGCACAACTTCGGGGCGTTGGGTGAATGAAACTTACGGAAAAGTTTCGTGACTTTTTTCCCGTAATTTGGTTGCACAATATTTTTTACAGTTTTAATGCACTAGTTGACGAATTTCACTCTTAAAAACATATCAACTTATTTAGTGAAATAATCATGTTTTCGCATTGAAATAGAGATAAATATGCGGGACGTTAGGTTGCCAGATAGTGATATTTGAACGAAATCTTGTGCTGTCATGTAGCATCACATATGAATATGAGTAATGGTCAGGATGTACGAAATTACAACTTTGGAAGCGAGTGTTCATGTTGAGACGAAAGACTTATGGGTCAACCAGTCAAGGAAATGGTCGGCAGACATTAAAAGTGAGTCATTTGTGTTATTATTTGGCGGCTCCTCCTTCGTCGTGAACCCTCGAATATTTCCTTACGTACCACCTCTGTTTGTCTCGAGTGGAATTGTTTAGTCATCGAGAAATCTTATCTAGGTACCATTTTCCTTTGGTACTGTATAACGTCTCTTGAAATGTAAGGCAGTATGAACCGTTAGTATAAGCTCGGGTGAGAGGGAAGAATTGCTGGACTATTACCGTGACTACAGGACTTCTCTTCTTCCTTCTAGACGCTGTAGTGGGTTAGGACTGAACTCCGTCTTCTATCCAAAATATGGCTGTTATCACAATCCGAAAGCCGTGGAGGTGTTATGACGATGGCTAGAACTGTTGATTGCGACCTGTCATGATTTTGTATGAGAGTCAAATCCCTCTTTGCCTCTGAGAGCCTCGGCTGGTGCTTGCTGCTTGGATGAGAGAGAAGTACCTCATCATCTCTCTCACGCTGGAAAGCAGGTGGTGATCGTTGGCCCTCTTGAGATGAGATTATCACTTTCCCATATTTAACAGCCAGTGGGAGTCGCAACCAAATGCTGTAGTATTGCAGATATAGATCTTCATCGATAAAATCATTATAATTCAGGAAAAACGTAAACAGGAATAGATTTCTAAAGCTTGGCAGCAGAGGGAAGTGAACAGCGGGCTGACCCGTTTAATGCAAGAGTTACTGATTCCCACGAATGATGTGAGGGAAGAGGTGGTCTTATGGGATTGACGTGGCTGACTGATAAGAGGAGGAACTCCCCACTTGAACTCAAAGGAACAGTGCCTGAAATGGTACCTGTAGAGGAGGGACGGAGAGGCAGCGTGGAAGTAGGATCGAGAGAAACAGACAGGAGATCATGATTGTTCAGAGGAATTTCTGTTTTGATTCAATCCTGTCCGGGAAGGATACAGAAGAGGGAGATGACCCCACGTCGTACATTAGTATTACAAACTGGGGCCTAATAATAAAGTGGCCATCATAGTGAAAGCTTTGATGATCTCCTGCAGTCTGTTCTCCAAAGAAACAGCTAACACAAACACGATATCGCCATTATTATTACGCAGTTGTGCACGTGCAATAACGTTGCAGTGATTACCATGCCCGCATTTTATTGGGTGTTGAAAAATGTAATTTAACTCGGCCTTTCATATGATGGTCATTAATTATCATTATATAGTACGCCATTAAATACGGAGGGGTCCGGTTAGTAAATACCCTTTGAACTCCGTCACATTCGTGGACAATTTATGGGGAGCTATTATTGCCAATAACATTAATTATGAGTCTTGTGACGAGTGTCCTGCTCTCCCGCGCAACATTTTCCTGCAGTCTTGTTCTGTTGGGGGCTTTCATGTGTCTGGCCCAATGCGCTGAATCGTTATCGTAGTTACTTTATTACTTAGTTGCTGTCAATGCTGCTCCGCTTTTGCTGTACTTTATGCCTTTGTAGTTTGGCGTCTTTCATATGAGAGAGAGAGAGAGAGTAACGAAGCATTTTGTCTTCCACTGACGCTTATGGTGTGCGCACAACTTGGTCGTCTCAGCAGAGTCGAATAGTTGTCCCACCTCGGTGGTCGTGAGTTGGATTCTCGGCCATTCCATTGAGGAGTGAGAGATGTGTATTTCTGGCTATTGAAGTTCACTCTCGACGTGGTTCGGAAGTCGCGTAAAGCCGTTAGTCCCGTTGCTGAATAACCACTGGTTCCATGCAACGTCAAAACACCATACAAACAAAAACAAACAAAGCGCGTAACTCTTCCAGTAGAGAGAGAGCATCACACAACGTCATGAGGCCTTTGGCATCCACGGCTCTAGAGGAGTCTTAAGTCTAAAGACGTAACTACAACTGCAGTCTTATAGACAATCCATCTGGAGTCAGGCTTGTAACTCCTTTTCCGAGGCGGCCGTTGACTGGGATAATTGGACCAGGCCCTCTTATGGGAGAGAGGCCCATTATGTCTGTTATTGCTGCTGCATAATTCATGTGGAGGCCTGGCGTTTATTACCTTTATCATTGCATCTGGAATTTCGAGGAGTGGGAATCTAGGCCTTTATCGTGGGCCTGGGAATTCTGCGTTGGCCCTCCTCATTTGGAATGATTGAATTCGGCTTGAACTGACGAGGCGGTAAGTCATTGAGGTGAATTCGTTGTTGGTGTATTGTCACTTATCTGGTTAAGTAACAGCAATATCCTAAATGGTTTATGTTCAGGGAATTTGAATGTTTGTCGCGCTCAGTAAAGCTTTTTCTCTGTCCGTCTTCAGATCTTCAAAACTACTGAGGCTAGAGGCTCCAAATGATCAAACAGCAATTTGCATCCCCGTAGCATCATTTTATTTAAGATTAAAGTTAACCATGATCGTGCGTCTGGTACCGCTTATGTGCCAACAACACTGGCCACCATCTAACCGTGGACGAAAGTTTCATGGGCCGCGGCTGAGAGTTTCATCGGCCGTGGCTGAGAGTTTCAAACCGCATTATACACTGTACAGAAAACTCAATTGCGCCGAAGAAACTTCTCTGATTATTTGACGTGTTAAGTTTTACTAATAGTAAATATTTTAAACTGTACGATTCACTCGTAGAGGTTTTGTCATCATATGTGACGGTTTTTCTATTGACCATTTTTCCCTTTTTTCCCTTGTTGCAATTTTGTGCAGCATTTTGGTGTGTGCGAGAGGAGCTTCCAAACTGCGAGAGATGGAGATACTATTCTCATTCCGTGAAAGTAATAGCGTCATATGGCATCGCTGAATGCAAAGAGACTTTCCTTCTCTGAGCTCATAGCTTACTTCTTAACAGATTACCAGTGTTCGCTCTCTCTCTCTCTCTCTCTCTCTCTCTCTCTCTCTCTCTCTCTCTCCAACCATCCTATTTTTCCTTTGTATATTGCTAAGGCGGGATCGTACCATTTCTTTTATGGAGGTAAGAAAAGGACCCCCACCCTCCCACCCCCCATTTCTTTAAAGCTGTCATGCGGATTTTGAGGAACATTCCTTTTTGCTTTTATAGTTCAGCGTTGCTTTATCATCATCTGCTTCTCCCTGTTTCTGAATCGCGAGCATTTTCCAAGCAGTGTATTGCGTGGTTGCGTGGGATGCTGAAGGGAGAATTCCTTGTATTTTCTTTTCTCTTCAGGTATGGAAGTGGTGTGGGTTGTGATGTAAAATGAACTGAAATAGCTCTCTCTCTCTCTCTCTCTCTCTCTCTCTCTCTCTCTCTCTCTCTCTCTCTCTGCAGAAAATGTTTCGTGTAATATATTTTGAAGTTTACAGATACATGTATGTACATATGCAAATGAAATGCACATGTACTACTTATATGTAATGCATATATACATACGTGCGTACATGTATACATACATATATGCCATTGTATGTATGTATACATACAATGGCTGCAGGCATTCACATAACTCCCCGGCTAAGTTAACACTGGATCAACCCTTTCAATGTTAAGAGGGCTTCATATAGTGACAAACGCGAGTGTCTAGTAAATGAATGCCTGTTGGTTCTTGCAGTTAGGAGCCATGTATCTGAACACACCATACCAAGCTTGATCATTTTGATCGTAAAGGATGAGGAGAAACTTGAAAACATTTAACTGTATAGCTCATAATTTTACGAAAGTAGGTAGAATAATTATTTGAACCATTATGCACTCTTCAAGATAAAGCTAGACTAACATTTGTCACTCCTTAGTTATTCTAAACTGAAGATGTGTCAGAAATTAACCCAAGATGTGTTGCAAATCTTCCCCGTCGTCATCTTGAACCCCGGGGGATATATCCATGTTGCATTCAACATTTGTATCAAGGTTCGAACCGAGAGCTTTCACGTTTAAAGAGAACCTTTCAGACCACAGTCAGGTTGATGACTGAATCAAATTATATAGATTTATGGAGTGTAATTCCTTTGGAAAAGAAAAAGAAACTGTTGTTGAACCATGAGATATGTGAAAAGGACGCTGGAATATTGGAATAGAAATTTTAAGCTAAAGGCCAAACACTGGGACCAATGAGGTCATTCAGCGTTGAAAGGGAAATTGAGAGCCTTTCACACTAATGGGTTGTGCTAACGCAGTTAGCTGCGTTGCGGTGACGTAGATAGCAGTCGACTTTAAGGTGCGTCCACACGGTCGAACAATGACCGACGGACATACATTGTTACTTATTAACAATTGTCTGTCGGTCTTTGCCTTGTGAGCAAAGTAAAAAAAAAAATAAATGAATAAAAACACTGGTCTACAACCTCATCTGGTACCACTGTTTGTTGCCAGATCTACTTCCATCGTTTCAACGTTTATGACGTCATCCTGCTGCTCCTATGATATGGTAACAATGTTTGTCCGTCGGATATTTTTCGACCGTGTGGACGCACCTTTATACATCCTGTGTGGTCATTCACATCTTGCGTGTGCGTGAAATCGCCGCGCTGCGTTGCCACAAAACACGTGCATGGCATATACCACCAGGACCCAAGCTTCTGCGTCGACGCAGATGGATGCGGCGGCCAGTGGACCATCATGTTCAATGCGCGTCTTCACAACTTGAGTATCACATGCACTTAGCGGCGTGCTGAACTACTCTCCAGTGGACCGGGAAATCCCGGGACTGGGCATAATAACAAATATATACGTACCCTATGAAATCATTATCTCTTGGTACTTTTTGAATTTCATTCTACATGTGATGTATTTTTATTCAACTGAGGAAATCTCTATAGTATGTGTATATATATATATATATATATATATATATATATATATATATATATATATATATATATATGTATGTTCTTATTGGATCGGTACGTTTTCTGCTCTTAAAAATTAAGAGAGAGAGAGAGAGAGAAGCAGTACTGAGGAATTACTAAGTTAGTAAAATCATATCATTTTATATCAACCATTGTTCAACTTATAGTTTTAAATGTGATAAGTACCAGTATATATATAGATATATCCATATATATATATATATATATATATATATATACTGGTACTTTTATAACATTTTAAAAACTATAAGTTTGAACAATGGTTTTGATATAAATGATATGATTTTTACTAACTTAGTAAAATTCCTCAGTACTGATATATATATATATATATATATATAATATATATATATATATATATATATATATATATATATATATATATAATATACTGGTACTTTATCACATTTAAAACTATAAGTTTGAACAATGGTTGATATAAATGATATGATTTTACTAACTTAGTAAATTCCTCAGTACTGCTTCTCTCTCTCTCTCTCTCTCTCTCTCTCTCTCTCTCTCGGCATCTCTCTCTCTCTCTCTCTCTCTCTCTCTCTCTTAATTAATTTTTAAGAGCAGAAAACGTACCGATCCAATAAGAACATATTTTGTAAAGGAATTTAAAGATTATAGCTTGCAATATATATTGAATTACCTAATTAATGAAAAGGACTTTAGTTTTTATTTTATGATGCATACATATACCAATATGTTTTCATGGTGTAAGAATGTTGTAAGAAACTAAGCACCTGTTTGTGGTTGAATTTGTTCACTACAGATGGCAATACCCCTCCGACGGGGAAGTGAACAGAGCCACCCAGCAAATGCACGCTATATTTCCACCCCATCTGCTCCCTTGTTGCTCGCAAGGATGAGATATATGCAAATTGAGACCAGGAGGCATAGTTTTTTTTTTTTTTTTTTTTTTTTTTTTTTTTTTTTTTTTTTTTTCGTTCCTGGTGAACACACACAAACACACGCAGAGAGAGCGAGAATTTCTGTCTGTTTATGTGACTGCCCTGGAGGACGTACGATCCTCTGCCAAGCTAAAAGGAAGACTCAAATCGGAATATTGTGAATCGGTATCCCGTCTTTACAAAATTCCCACAGTTATGAGGTCAAAAGGAACACGGAACCTCACTTAATTTTTTTTTTCTCGTAGGGGGTTAGTGCCGTCAGTGCACCTCACGCGGTACGCTGTAGGCATTACTTCGAGGTTCTTTACAGTGTCCTGACGGCCCATAGCTGAAACCTTATCATTCCTTTTACTGTTACCCCGTTCATATTTCCTTTCTTCCATCTTGCTAACGACCCTCTCCTAATAGTTGATTCATATTACAACTATATATATATATATATATATATATATATATATATATATAGATATATATATATATATATATATATATATATATATATATATATATATTTGTGTGTGTGTTAATTTATTTTAAAAGTTCAGCATTGATAATTGCCCTGTAAAGCTTGTGTGTTTATGTGTATGTTTATATGAGTTCTATGAAGCAATATTGTTATTACTTACAATAAACGTTTTCCTTTTTTCTGTATTTTGACATTGGTTGCACGGTAAGAGGCATGATGTTAGCAATGAAAGTTCCAAAGCATCACCTGTGAGTACAGCCTCTCCCTCCCCCACCTGTTTCAATTCTCTTACCGCTTAAAAAAAGGGGGTTGTGTTCTTGAAATAACTGTGGATTGTTTTGTTTTGTTTTGTTTTACTTCCTCGACTATGTTTCGAATTCCCTTGGGTCGTCATATTTTCATATATCTAATTTTAAGAAAATATTAAAATATTGAATATTTTAGGTACAATTGCCCTAAGAAAGGTTTCTGCATAAAGCAGTTAGTTATTCTATTTTTGTTGTTACTTATGACACGTGATTTTTCCATAAAGTGCTGAAATCCGTGATCAAGTTGACAAGATTTCCTCCGATAATTTTAATAAGAAATAAATGACATTTTTCTACCACAGAATTAAGTGCACAATACTTGCTACTGACGAACTGTAGACACAATGTGATATACAATTTTTACAATTCAGTGGTGACTCGCAGAATACCCAGATACTACTGTAGAATCTGTGTTAGGTTTTGATGAGTTGTAGAAAAATTTGTAGAAAATTTCTGCGTTTTCCAATTCAGTAATTTCCTCATTATTTCTTTACAGGTACGTACTGCCAGTAACACGAGAAGTTCGTGAGTATATTCTTCCTAAGATGTATGTATGTTGAAGTAGTGGGTACCATCCCCGTATTTTAGGTCAAGGTAAAATGTTCACTCCTAGTTTTTTTTCCGTCTGTATTTTTTCAATCGAGTATGATGCTTATTGGAACAGACAGATTGAACAAAGTTTCTATCAGTTGATTCAACTTCATTGATAATACGATGGTTCTCTGTGTGATGTTTCACTTGCATGGAAAATAAAGCTCCTGTTGAGATGGATAGGTTGATTAAAGTCTCTCAGTAAGGAATTCCACGTAGGATTGTAATTTATCGTGTATTTATAATTTTGCAAGTCGAAAAATTTAAAATTTAAAACGTTAAAGATTCTGAAATTTAAAAAAAGTTAAAGACCTTTGGAAAAAATCTAAATAGCTGATGATGAGGGAAGATAATGAAAGTGGAATTGAAACAGGTAAAGAATTCAGAATGAAAGGCGTAAAGAATTTAGAATAAAAATATTCAAAGAAATTAGAATTTTAATAGGCAATGAATGTAGAAATTGTAGGAAAAATAGAGAGTCAAGAGGTAGATGCAAATTTAACGTCTTTTTTAATGAGTCTTCTTGCCATCGAATCCAGACGGAACGGGAAAAATTCTTGGTGATAAAATTGAGGAGCGCAGGTCATGATGAGGCTCCGGAGCGGAGCCGGGTCTCTTCTTCTTCCTCCGAAGTTGAGCGGAAGAGGTTTGGGGAGGAACAGGAAGCCGAAGAAGTCCAGTTTGCAAGGGGTCCGAATTCCACACATTTTTCGTGTTTTAACTTTTTCCTGATGGCCGTAAATTGAGCAATGCACCTTCCAGGACCGAAGGCCAGAGGGGGTTGGGGAAGGCGTTGGGTGGGCTGGCTGACTTGGGTTTCCTCTGGGGTTGAAGGAGTGGGTGGCAGGGGGTGAGGGATTTGGGATCTCGCTTCAAGGGCCGGACACAAGCATGGTAGGAGAGAGGGACACAGGAAAGGTGTAATGGAGTTTTGGAGTGCATCAACAGACGCGGTTGAAGGAAAGGGAGGAAAGATTCTGGGTTTGTCTCTTTGTCTATTTATTCATTGCACACACACACACACACACACACACACACACACACACACACGAAAGAAGCTTTACACTCAAAATATTAGGCCACAAATGTCACATATTATCGAATTTACTTTACCTTGGGAAGAACCTAACCTACGTCCAAGATGAATTACTATTTACAAAGGACTGCCTTGGTTAGTTAATAATTTTATATAATATATATTATATATATATATATATATAGATATATATATATATATATATATTATATATATATATATATATAATGCAAATAAATTCTTCTTCTGTTAAAACAGAATAGGTGTCAAGTATAAAAGGCCCATTTAAACACATGGTTCTAAAGCTGTGGCTATGTAGTCCTTAGCTTTAAAACTCTGTGTTTTAATGAGTCTTTTATACTTGTGTGTATGTATATATATATATATATATATATATATATATATATATATATATATATATATATATGTATGTATGTATGTATGTATGTATGTATGTATGTATGTGTGATATATATATATATATATATATATATATATATACATACATACATATATACATATATACATATATATATATGTATATATATATATATATATATATGTATATATATATATATATATATATATATATATATATATATATATATATATATATATATGTATATATATATAAAACGTACCTTGTGTACTCATGAGAACAGAAACATACAAATTAAATTCAATTTTTAAGCAATTTCTCTCTCTCTCTCTCTCTCTCTCTCTCTCTCTCTCTCTCTCTCTCTCGTTAAGGTTACAGGTAAGATCCGACGAATGAGAAAATAGCCTAATTAATCCAGAGTGGTGAGAATTGCGCAAATTCAGTTGTTACCTACATCATGTAATTAACTTTTAACTGAACTCTTCTTCTGTCTTATCCTAGGTTTTTTGTTTATTCAGTGATTAATTCATTTATTTTTATTTATTTTAGCGTTCCTGAAAATGGGACTAATGAAAATCTAAGAGAAAGATGGGGAGTTGCAAAAAAATTGGAAGACTTGCTACTTGGGATGCATGAAAGCCTCCACCCATGGGATCTCTCTCTCTCTCTCTCTCTCTCTCTCTCTCTCTCTCCAGCGGAATGGACTCCCAGTTGATTTTACAGACTGATTTTGGAGGTTTGTTAAAAGCAAAATATCTTTAATCCTGAATGAATTCCATTAACACTTTTTGGGAATTGGGTTTTTAGCCGGCATTGCGCTTACTTTGTGTGTGTGTTTTTTTCTTTATTCGCCTTATTTTAGTTATTGATTTTTCTCCGTATTAATGTTTTGTTTTACTATGTATGAGAGCTTGAGTTGAATGAACAGCCAATTTAATTTTCTCAAAGGTTTAACGATAAGCGGTGAGGTCCTTTAGTCTCCTACTCGTTCTTCAGGATTTCTTTACCTTTAGGACTCCACAGGTGGCGGTGACAGGAGGAGCGTTGCTTAAGAGACTTAGATGTCAGCAGAGGCTGCGCTAACATCATTCAACAGGGCTGTCCTTGGAAGGGAAGACTTCTTTGGAAGTACCACCATTTTTTTTTAAAGAAGCCATGGGATATTGGACGAATACTCTCGAGGTAGTTTATCTTAGGTCCAACTCTGCAATGTGGAAGAACAATAAGATAAACTATACCTCGAGAGTATTCGTCCAATATTCCCAGTCTTTTCATGTGACGACCTGAGTATACTTGATGTTGAAGTAACTCGATTTCCACCATATTTCTCATTGAACCTCACCCTTAAAATGTGAGTACTTCCGAAGTTGACTTTCCTTGGTTATATATTTGTTCTTTAGGTTTGCTGTGTCACCTTAGGTTTCTCCATAGGTCGCTTCGATTGATTTCAAAATATCGGCAACATTCCATTTAGGGATTACCATACTGGAAGCAAAAATGACAAAACTGTATTCGTTTAGGTCAAGGGTAATGTGAAGATCGCGTCTTTGTTTGGGGAATAACTTCTGTTTGGAATTAAACATACTTAGGTAACGTGAACGAGACAAGGGCTGTCCTTCCAAGGTATGAGGAATCTCAGGTTTTTGTCATTGTAGCTTGGTGTACTTTAAAAAAAAAGGGGGCCGTTAATTTGCTACAGTTATTTACAAGAATACTGTATAATATTCTGTACTTTTGAAGTCTGAGATGTAAATCTAGTTTGATTAATATTACAGGAAACATAAAAGGATAAAGTTAATCTGGTAGGGTCAGAGAGAGAGAGAGAGAGAGAGAGAGAGAGAGGAGAGGTAATTCATGTGTAACATTTCTCCGTATTATTCGATTTTCACCATTTTATATGCGTTTTATGAAACTGGGGGTTATCGTTTCAACTTGATTGAATAATTACTGTCGATTTCTATTTGTCCAGACATCTTTTGTAAGGTCAATATTCTGAAAACTCAAAAACTTAAGCCGAACCCATTCGACCAAGTCGAGAAAATTGAGGTGGTATAAAGTATGCGAATGAACTCATAAAGGGTTTTCTCATGTTAAAAAAAAAATGGAGAGTGGTATGACCCCTGTGAACAATCAAGTGTACCTCCTATCACATTACCAGATGATGTCAGATAGTAGTGGCTATTACGGGGCACAGATTAACAAGGCAAATAATTCTACTACATTCTTCGTTGTCTCGCCTTCGGGAGGAAACTTCCTGTGCTCCTCTATCAACTGAATTTACTGATTTTTATTTTTTAGTTATTTTTATAAGTTGCATACTTGCTGGCAGACAGAAACTGAATGGTGAGTCATGTTACGCGCAGACGTTTCCTGAAATCTTACAGTATCCTGTTCATCTTTTTCTTCCCTATTTTTATTCTTTTACTACTTCGTGTGTGTGTTGTTTTTATTTTTTTATTCATCCCTCAGGTCTGCCTCTCCTTGTGTGTGTGTGTGTGTGTGTGTCCTGTCACTGAGAGATTTATTTGGCACATTCTCCATCATTCCAAATCGCTCCATTCGTCATTGGAATTAGAGACACGTAATTTTTGCTCGTGACGGGGAAAGTTGAAAAACGGACACTTGGAAATAAATGAATATCGGAGATTGCTCCCCCCCCCCTCTCTCTCTCTCCTCTTCTCTCTATTCTGCTCTCTCGTCTCTCTCCATCTCATACTCTCTCCTGTGTCCTTGTTTTGTTCGTTAGGCTTTGATGGAGATGTGAGGAGGGAAAATAAGGCATTTAGTCGAAGCTTTTTGCCCAGACCGCAAATCTTGATGGGGAGTCTATCCAAGAGTTGGGCTGGAAGTTTTTGATTGACGAGCCTCGCTTGTCAGTCCGGTGACCATTAGCGCACTTTTTTCCACTGCATCTCATTTTGCTGCGCCGCTCATTTAAGTTCAGTTTGCGGTTTTTTTTTTTTTTGGTTTTTTTTTTATACATATGTACGTTGTTGTGTTTTATCATAAGACATGTTTTACCGGCACGGTGTATTAGCTTGTGCATTTGTATGTGTTATTTTATTTTTATATATATATATATACTATATATATATATATATATATATATATATATATATATATATATATATAAACACCACCCCACCCCCCAGGGTTCCTCCTCCAGTGAATGAAGCACTTAGGTGTTAGACGATTGTAGTGGTCGCAGCCAGAATTGTCAAGACTTGCTAAGAGCCCAAAGCCAACACTTCGGTGTCGCCCCATCAAAGGGGGAAAAGAGAAATTGCAAACAAGAAAGTAACTTTTAAGTGTTGCATAAGTTTAAGGCAGAAAATTTGAAGCTATTCAGTTGGTTTTCATTCTTGGTAAGAGTAGGCAAAGAGTAAAAATGGGAGGTAAGTGGGGAAATGGTAAAGATGTGTAGTGATGAAAGATTGGATAAAAAAGTATCTTTAAGTTGTATGTTCTCTCGGAAAGTGTGTAAAATCTAGATTTACACATTTCCACTTACAATTGCATTTGCAGGCTGCTGTGGTTCATTTGGTGTTTTAAGGATCCCGGCACATCAAGTGTTTCTTCTTTGGAAGGTTTTAGGTTTGCTAGTATTGATGTATAAGCTCCGGGTTAGGATCCAGAATGTCAATATTATCTGCCGTGAAGTGCAGAAATCGGTGAGGTACAAGATTTGCTGGAAGAATGCCCCCATTGTTATGATTTAGCTTTTTCAAAGTTTCCTTTGCCACGGCTGTATCTAGTTGCAGAACATTCTTGGAGCTAATTGTATGGCCAGCCCTGTGGAAGAGAGGATTGAACTGACGGACCTGGTTGCCTTATGTAAAGAACATCCAAGACTTACGTGCTTAGGTGTCCATAGTTTTCCATCATTGACACCATATTATTATAATGTCTTGTGCTACACTCATTACTCTGTCTGAGATGGCATCATTGTTAGTTTCATCATCCTCGTCTTCTCTGACATTGATAATATCACCTGCATCCTGGCCACCATTGAGTATTGTCAGAAAAAGTTGCAGGTTTTCTCGATTGCAAGAATGTACATCATTGGTTGAAATGTTGGCTCCGCTGTATGGTGCATGGTTTAAAATTTCCATGCCTAGTTTAATTATACCATAAACCAGTGAAAGAAAATTGTCATTGTTAGGCTGGTACACTAGAAATAGACTATCCATTTTAGTCTCATCTGATGAAGTAAGGGTCACAGTAATTAGTATGTGGGAGAGGTTTTCAGGAACCACGACAGTTTGTTTCTCATTTTCTTCATCTCTTTGCAACACATGAAATTTATAAATTTCGCCGACTATTTGTTCCAGTTTATTGATAAAAGATGCTCTTCCACTCAAGTAAGAAGCTGGCACTTCTTAGCTTCTGAACAGCTGACAATATCTAGGGCAAATTTCATTACACTTCGAGGATGTGACCCAGAGCAGCAGATAGCTCCAGTTCATTCCTGACCCATGCTATTGTTAAGTCAGATGACTCAACAGTGTTTTGATTCTTCATTGTGTTTTTCGGGAACTGTATGTAACGCTTCAAATGGGTTTTTCCTTCAGCAGCATTTAGGTCATTACAGTCAGACAATGCAACACTTAGCTTTGTAAAAATGTGCAGCTTCCATTACCTTTTGGCTCATGCTGAAAGTACATTTAGAGTGGAGGCTTTCTTTGGATGAAACTTGCCAGAATAAACAGGTCCAATTTAAGTCTTTCGGATGAACTCCGTAATTTGAAACACCGGTGCTACTAGGACAATTATCACTCTGTTTGGCTTTTGATCCGGAGGTTTCTAGTCTTAGTCTTGATGTTTTCTCTGTGTCTGTGAATGCACAATAGCACGATTTATGCCATGTAAGTGACTGATGCAGTAAGATTAAAGATCTTGTCTATAATATCTTTGTTCTTTTGTGGTTTTTTGGCCCTTAATATTCAAAATACTGCTTCCTAACCTTGGTTTTTGGATTCATAAGGCCGAAGACCTTCAGGATCAATGGGGTACCAAATTTTAACAAGAAATGGCTCAACAACTTTAGTAGAGCCTCTTTTATGAACATGGGACCAGACTAGCAGGTATCACTAAAAGTTCTTTGCAGTGTTCCTTCGGCCCCTAGGCGCAACTCCTTTCATACTTTTTACTGAGCCTCCGTTCATATTCTCTTTCTTCAGTCTTACTGTCCAGCCTCTCCTGACAGTTGATTCATAGTGCAACTGCTAGGTTTTCCTCCTGTTACACCTTTCAGACCTTTCTACTGGTAGTTTCCTAGGCAGCGCTGAATGACCTCATTGGTTCCAGCGTTGTTCCTTCGGCCTTAATTCTGTTCTATTCTTAATATGAAGCTCGGGTGGGAGAGCATTCTTGGTGTAGGTGATTGTGAAGCGTGAGTTAGCAAATGATAAAGAGTGAATGTCAGTGACCCTGTTGGTTGTTGTATATTTGGAGCCACCCTCTATTAAGCTAACGGCTTAATGTTGAAAATGATTGTGTGCGGTTTTTTTAGTTGCTACTTCATTTTACTGATGTTAATGATAGCCAGCACCGGCCTTTGGTAAATCTGCAGCAAATGGCGACGGAAACTAACTCGAAATGTGTCTGGTTTAGATGAATTTTCCAAACTGGGATTATTGGTTTTTGTAAGCCTCTGTGAACGGATTGCTAACGTTCTCGTGAAAACAAAGCCCTTTAATTTGATTTTAGCACAGTTCAAGTCAAATGGTCATGCTGAAACGTTTGGCTTTTGAGTTCCATGTTTACATAGCGTTTAGCAGTTTTTTCTTTCATCAGTCATTATATACGTGTATATATACGTATATATTTTATATATATATATATATATGTATATATATATGTGTGTATATATATATATACGTGTGTGTGTGCGTTTGTGTTTATATATATGTATGTATATGTATACACACATATTTGTTTAAATATATTATAATGAATGGCTATAGTTTAGCGTATTTTCCTTTTTTCTGCTTATATGAGTAATCCTTTTGAATGTATCACGCGAATCGACACTTATCTCTACAGTTCCTGCGTGAGTAATAGTGCTGAAACCTTTTCGGGGGTCCTCCTGTGTGAGGTAATGGTATTACAATGCCTTGTAGGTGTAACGAAGGGCAGCATGCATCGTCCAAACACGCACGCACACTTCCAAGCGCGTGCTTGCGAGCAGCTTCCTAAATAACGAGTGTTCGTTGGAATAACGTTCGTGTTACACCGCCATCGGGCTAAACTTGCTGTCCTGCGCGAGATAATTGGATCCTGCGTTCTTGATTTCATTTTCCTTATGAGACCAAAGGACTTCTGGTGCTCCTTTGCTTGTTGTGGTGCTCTCTGTTCTTCTTAGCGGAGGAATGTTGCTTTTTTAATTCTTTCTTTTAATAGACTGTTAATGTATATGTAAGTAATTGGATGGACTCTTCTGATATGAGTACCAGTAGTGTAGAAGATACTGTCCATTAGTTATTTTTGTATTGATAAATAGCTATGCTCAACAGTGTTAGTATTAAGTTATCTTTGAGAATGTTTCCATGTAATTCCTACTGAGCGTGATGTAGGTAACTTGTACTCTCGGTTTTGAGTAATGAAGGAAGCTGCTACGGTCGTCCAGCTCCTTGATTGGTACTGGTAGTGAATGGCGTCATGTCAAAAGGATTTTTTTTCTTAACCAAAAAATTAAATATTCCGATGAATTGGCGTTGTTTTATTTGATAGAGGACACGATTTGAATTCAAATAACCGCATGGGCTTTTACATTTTGAATTTTATTCAGAAATTGCTACCAATTTTGGGATCATATTCATGCTAATTATCTCATGAAACCCATTGTTTGATGCAAAGGAAATCCAGCTTATTTCACAGTGAAATAAACATAAAAACTTATTTGACCTGTGGAAAAGGTAATGAGTGAGTTTTTAATGGACATTTTTCTGAGTTACCTTATGATTTTGAAACTACATGCTTTGTGCAATTCACTGCAAACTAAAATTGTTTCAGAAAATTTTCTCTTGCCCGCGTCAAATCAGCGTCTGAAATAATGACGCGGTCTGATAATGCGAACATGAAACCTGTTCATTGATAGATACAAAAACTTCGAGAAAGAAAACGTAAAGAATGTCTAATATGCCGCTGAGTTTGTAATGTTTGCCTGGGAAAGAATTTTCGTTCTGACTCGTTGTTAAGCTTCTGTGGTATTAGCGATAAAGGGTTTTGGCTCAAAACGAGTGATATGGCTCGGCGGCGCATGTTTGACTTCGCGTCCGCGCTGCAATTATTTAATGGAGCTCGAGCTGCAAAGGCTCGTGTAACCTACTTTCTCAGAGGAATGAAAGGAAAACGAGAGCAACTTTTCAGTGCGTTTCTTGTCGCCTCTGCATGCTAAGCGGGCGTTCGTTAATGTAACTCAAAACTTTTGTTTATCATTTTACCAACCCTGGGACGCCTTTGAGATAACTAGGGACGTCGATGTGGGATATGTAGATTAGAGGAATTGCTGCTGCAGCAGCAGCAGCAGGATCATTAGATTTTGTTTGTTAGTTATTTTTTTTTATAATGAATCGTTCTTCGTATATGTTTTTAGCACGTTCATTTTTGTTTGCTCATATTTCGTCCAACATGACGTTCAGGTCCGCAGGATGAGGGAAATTACCTGTTCTCCTCTTTGAGGTTTTTGCTCGTATAACACTTTCAGCCGCACTCATTTGCTTCTAGCCTCGAAGGTTTTCTCTTTAAGATTCTAAATATATGGCCTCCTCTATTCTGCGCGCCCTACTTGGGAAAAGAGAGAGAGAGAGAGAGAGAGAGAGAGAGAGAGAGAGAGAGAGAGAGAGTTGTTAAGCCATTACCGTGTTCTTACTAACGGCCCTTGTTTATGGATGAATTTTTTTTTATTATATACAATCTCTCTCTCTCTCTCTCTCTCTCTCTCTCTCTCTGGGGTCAGTGGTTGGGTACACAGTTTATGAACAGGGATCAACGTATGTTTCCCAAAACGGGCAAGGACAGGACAGTACGGGCCGCGTCCCCTAAAATACAGTTTGCCTTCGTTTGACCTCAGCATAGAGTTAAGTAACCGTGCCCGGGGTTTAGTTGACAATTGTGGATCGCTGAGAGAGAGAGAGAGAGAGAGAGAGAGAGAGAGAGAGAGAGAGGCACACGTGTGTTCATTATTCAGCCAAAATGTATACCATTAAAACAGAAGATCACACTCTCTTTGTCCTCGTACCTTGTTTTTACAAGCCTTTGATCACCGAGCCGGGTAAGGATGGGAACGGTGTGGAATTTTCGTCAAATTCCATTAAACTCTCTCTCTCTCTCTCTCTCTCTCTCTCTCTCTCTCTCTCTCTCTCTCTCTCTCTCTCTCTCTCTCTCTCTCTCTCTCTCTCTTATTGGTGCGATCTGTTGAAGGATAGGGTAATATAAATTTATTCTTAAGGTATACATTTCTTTGCATGTAGCCAAAATCTGTGGAGAAACATTCGGAAAACCTTCAGAGATCTTTCTGTAAGAAGTGGGAGGTAAAAAATGAAAATAAATAGTAAGAGCCAATATTTGTACGGAACTATTCTAAACTTATGTTGCAACTAAGAAAAAGGATCCCCCAATTTTTTTTTTTTTTTTAATTTCCGTTGCATTTTTCCGTCAAACAGGATTCATACCATAACATTCTTTTTGAATTACAAAATGGCTGGATGACTCTGTAACGCCATTTAGGGGACATCAGCTTTGATGAATGAAACGATGCATCGCATTATCTCGGCCAGTGAAGTTGAAATGTGATTACTCTCTCTCTCTCTCTCTCTCTCTCTCTCTCTCTCTCTCTCTCTCATCTGTTCATCTGTGCTTGCTTGTCTTTTAATACTAATGGTTGTTATTGTCATGTTACCCTTCTAATTTATTGGTACACGAATGGTCATTTGAAAGGAAAGTGACTCATTTTCATAAGGGAAACGCTGAAAGTATTGCTTCGTGCAAATCAGAAGCAATTAAATAGCGTTCACGACCATTCGCAGACGACTGAATCTGTCACTTTTCGCGTCGGTTTTATTGCAGGAGGGAGAACGCTTTTGTACGTGACGTAAACATGTTGGAAATGTGAGTGCTCTGCCCTGAATTACTTGGGTCTGTGTGCCTGATAGTCTGCTTCTTCAGCGAGTCTGTTTCCTTGGCGGTTTTCGTCTGTGATCAGTCTGTCCCTTTGATGAGTCCTTCTTTAGTGAATAAGTCTCCTCGGTGAGTCTGTGCTCCTAATCAGTTTGTCACCTTATAAGTATGTCTCTTCGGTGAGTAAACCGCCTTCGATGGTCTGTGAGCCTGATCAGACCCCCCTTAGATGATCCTATTAGTCTCCTCGTCCTCGGCGAGTCAGTCTCCGGTTGGTGTGTGTCCTCGATTGGGCTGCCTCTTGAATCTATCTCCTTGTTGGGTCTGTCCCTTTGTATTTACTCGCCCAAAACAAAATGGATGTTTGAAGAAATACTTAGGCAGTGTCACGTGCAGCAGATTCTTGTCAAAGCAGCAGGCTTTCTTACCAGGCGCTAATTTGCTCAACTCGTGTGAATCGAAGAACGGCAGAGGTGTTTTTGTAGGTTGAAAACAGCCGTTAAATATTGGAGGCTTTTGGGTTCATTCAGTTCGGTACGAATGTTGAGTCTTAAAGCGAACCCAGGATGTAGCTCTCTCTCTCTCTCTCTCTCTCTGTGTGTGTGTGTGTGTGTGAAGGGAAAGCTCCGCTCTCTTTAAGTTCGCGAATGCCTTCGGTCTGACCAGTCTTCGTTAGGACAGAATTGAGCCCATTGCCAGACTGTAATATTGCGCAGAGCTACTTTGTATCTTAACATAATGATATGCATAGTCATGTCTGTACGCACACATGTGCAGACAAACTCCGCGTGTACCATATTCATGTATTTAAGGCGGTTTTTTTAATGACTTCACGAAGACGTGAGCACTGGCTTAAGAATACAGAAAGATTATTTTTTTCGCCTAAGAAGAGGAATGACATCATTGACGCTTTCTTTGAAGTTGTTATTAAACCTGTTTCTAATTTAACAGTTATCACAGGATCGACATCGATAAAAGATACAGTTATTTGCAGGGTACAACGATGGAATAGTATTGCAGTAGCATGGTATTCGTGAATAATTGGCTGAGGACAATAAATTTGATATTCTTCACCTACGTCGATTATTGCATGCAAATATGATTGTCTCTGTTTCCCAAACAGCTTGCTGACCCACACCATAGAATAAAGTTAAGTAACATTCACGATATAAGTGGTATATGAAGAATAGAAAAGCTGAGAGATGGATGAAACATAGTAGTAGTATATTTGGAGATGGTTCGTTCATGTGGAGAGAATGGGGTGTGTTCGGTTGGTGGAGAGTGCAGTGTACAGTGCAGCTCAGAGTGTTATATCCAGCCAACAATGTCATTGTGATGATTGTGAAGGATTGATGTATGGACTGTAAAGGATATCTAAGGGGTATTTTGCCATAAAAAATATTTGCGGGAGAGTATTGCTTTTATATTTTAAATAAAGATTTATACGTGATGAAGCGGATGGACTGAATTTGAAAATTTCATCGTTTTGAGGGGCGGTAGGAGACACGGCTAATAGAATTTTTCCTCTATCGAGGTCGAATCATTTATTTATTTATTTTTTTCATAAACCAGGAATATTTGTGTGGTGGTGGTAAAATTGAATAATAGTGTATCAGTGAATTTATTTTGAAAATACAGTATGTCACTCTGAACCGTTAAAGTGGAGAGACAGGTGTTAGTCGCCAACATATTTTACCTTTTTACATGGAAACATATAATGGTTTATATATATATCTATATATATAATATATATATATATATATAAAGGTATAAGCCACGCAGGAAAGATAAACAACTGAGTAGCTGCAAGATATTTCGACTCAACGTCCTTTACTTGTCTGCTAAGTAAAGGACGCTGAGTCGAAAGATCTTGCAGCTACTCAGTTGTTTATCTCTCCTTCGTGGCTTATACCTTTATTTATGCATTCATCACGTTCCAAACTTTCGTGATTCAGTTATACATACATACATACATTAGATATATATATATATATATATATATATATATATATATATATATATATATATATATATATATATACACGCGCGCGCGTACACACACACACACACACACACACCGTAAGATCAATGTCATTTGAGTGATGCGGAGCTTTCTGCCTGGCTGAGAGAAAGGTGTATGGTAGAAAGAATGTGAATTTCTGACGAATTTAGGCTAAAAAAATGGACTTTTAAATGATTGAGAGTCTCTCTCTCTTCTCTCTCTCTCTCTCTCTCTCTCTCTCTCGTCTCTCTTCATACACTCTCTGTTTTTAAAGATGTCAGTTTGTATTAATTGGTTTCAACCTAGTTCTCAGAGATTCATATACAGCTTTATGTTTGAAATCTTTACCCTCTTGAAAAAACCATTGAGAAATCACTTTTGATCATATTTTTCTCACTTCTTTTTGTGTCGAGAGAGAGAGAGAGAGAGTTTTAATGATTAAGGTGTGCGCGCGCGTGCGCGTCCGTGAAAATCCAACAGGGAGAATAATTTCTACATCCAGAATGCATACGACTCATTTTCATTTTTCTTTTTCATTTTATTCGTGCCATGTTAATTACCAAGAAGTTCTTGCTCTTTTTTCTTCTTTTTTCTCTCTCCATTGGGAAGAAGATGAAAGCCTCTTGTCATTTTTCTTTATCATAGTGGCAGACTGGAGTTTCCAAGATTCTCTCTTAGTTTTTTATCTCATTTGTGTTCCAGGTTCTTTGGCCGCTAAAAGCTCAGGCGGTTTTCGTCTACTTGTGTGTTTAAGCTTGTGATTTTACTACTGGAGTTATTATTGCAGGTGTTGATGTTATTTTTTAGTACATTAGTATGTTATTCTTCGTGCTATGTCTAGTGTTCTGCTTTTATCCTTATTTGGAATATTACTGTGATTTGTACAGGTTTTACTGTAATGGTGATTACAGTATCTATATACAGTATGCCATTTTGTACATGCAAAGTGAATATTGTATTTCTGTCGGTTATACCACTCTTCAAGTACTCAGTCGTGTTAAGTGAACATTGAAAGAGACCATCGAGATCTAACTGGTTTGAGAATGTTCTTGTCCCATTGACAGTTTTCAAGACTGTGAAGGAAGAAAAGAAAATGGACCGCTTGATTATTTGGGCCCCAAATAGATCTTTTTTCCAATTGACTTCCTGAGGTCTTGGATAAGTCATCTGTGATTGTATGGTTGTGGTTGCAGTTCCCATTTATCATTGTTATTTTAGTGTTTTTTTAGATGTCATTCTAATATAGGGGCAGCTGGAGGGAGGAATGCATTATTTCAGAAGTTTCAAATGAAGGTCATGAACTCGTTTCGTGTTGCGGCAGATGATATTTTGGATGATTTTTCAATTTAGCTTCAATATAATTTGCGTTTCGACATGAATAGTGTTTTCTCGGAATTGACAAAGAACGCCACATGGCTTAGTGCCGTCAGCACACTTCTCTCGACGCACTGTAGGCATTACTTCAAGGTTCTTTGCAGCGTTCTCTCGGCCCCTAGGTACAACCCCTTTCATTCATTTTATTGTACATCCGTTCATATTCTCTTATTTCCGTCTTACTTTCCACCCTCCCCTAACAATTGTTCTCCAGTGCAGTTGCGAGGTTGTCCCCTGTCATAACTTTAGGACCTTTCAACTAAATGCCCTCATAGGTCCGCGTGCTTGGCCTGTGCCTAGATTTTATATTCCATTCCAATCAGTTTCATTGACAAAGAACGAAATAATGGACGTGGTTGTTCCCTTGTCCCGTTGCACTTGCTAACAGTTCTCAGAGTGAGAATCTACATTGAGTAGCTGCTTAGTGATGCTGGTATCAACAAAGTCGTTTGCCTGCGTAGTAGACACTTAGAGAAAAGGTCCTTTTCATAAATCTTCCGACAGAAGAGAGAACATTCAAACGAATCGCAAATTGGCCGAGTTTTGCATCCAGTCTAAAGGCAGGTGCGAGGGACTAATGCTGGCTGGGTGGACGTCAATATCTGCGGACGAAAATTAAACGGATCCAATGAATATCTGTCAACTAAAGAAAGGGTGTGGTTGATGTCAATGCGATAATAGTGTTCTTTTGTTTTACGATTGAAATGGGGGGCTAACTATCAAAGCCTGTAGTGAGAAATTGTCTTTGGATTTGTTTTTATTTTGTAGACAAATGAACCTAGCTACGCAAATTTTGCATGATTATGCAGATTTTGTGACGCGAAGGAACTGCAAATCATTGGTAATTTTGCCCGACATGAAAAACGGTACAGTGGCGGTAAATGGCATTTTGCCGAAAACAGAGAACGTGGAGTACACATGGACGGCGCTCTCTCTCTCTCTCTCTCTCTCTCTCTCTCTCTCTCTCTCTCTCTCTCTCTCTCTAAAACAGTCCAAGATGCCGTAGTGGTACATTTCGGTTTATTAGTGAAAGCAGACTTGGTGGAATGGAAAGCTGGGAAGATGACCGGCTGAGATCGGAAAGTAATTAGAAACAGAAACAAAAGAGATCACGAGAATATTTCCTCTTGGATATGAGATGCAGTACGAATTTGATGGGCTAAATTGAATCAGATACTTCCTGAAGTTAGGACCCACCGAAGAGAAGAGGCTAATTAAGAGAGTTTGGTACGACTCCATAACTAAGTGTTTGTGTAATGAACATTTGATTTATTAAAATGCTGGTGGTGTGTGTAGTAAAGACCAAAGCGAACTTATGAGTAATATAAATGTTACATCGTGGGTCCCTTGTAGGTGGCTCGTTGGGTATAAAAATATATAACAACTCTCTTTCATCACTGACTCCGTTTGCTTTTATATGAAAGAAGAGAATGAGAATAACGCTTGAGGTCGCATTAAACAAGAATTTTCAGTCGCTGGAGTGTGGAAATCCATTGTCCATAAGCTATGGCAAACCCCAGAGGTTAAAGTTAATGGTTGCACGGTCTCTGCTCAAAGTAAGAGAGCGAAATATATTCCCGACCCAAGTCTTTCGTGTTCTTTATCTTCCACAAATCCGCACTCGGCTACAGCCTTCCTTTTCAAAGTTCCACCTCCACCACTCTCTTTCGGAAGAGGCGAAGGACATGTCCAAGCTATCTCCATTTACAGTCAAACCCAGAATGGCTACCAACATATAATACGTTTTAGACGTTGCCACTTTTCCGAGATTTAAATAACTCAAGCCTCTAGCTGAGAGACTCTGATGAAAATAAAGGATAGAGTGCTATAAAAATAAAGTACTGTTATTGGCTCCTCAAGTGATGGTGGATTGTAAATTAAGTCGGCTTTGTCCGGGAACGGTATTTTTCTTGTGGATGACCCGTGGGATGAGGAACAAGTAGGATTTTATGACCGGATTAAAGAACCCAGAATTGAGGGATGCAGATTAACTGCAGTCGGCTTATAAGTCGGGAAGAAGTTTGGCAACGTAGCTAATGACAGCCATGTTCGTAGTCATTTCGGTTCGGCTTTAAGTCATCATCTCGTCTTTATACGGAGGAGCTTCCTTGATGTTCCTTGTGGTGTTTATTATTTGATATAGTATCACAGACCAGTTGATACGAGTCATTAAAAAAAATTAATGAAACGTTCAACGTTTGCTGTGTAATATTAACCAACCCGAATTGATATGAAGGAATTCTTGCCGGAATATTTTTGATTCAGCTACCTATACGTTTTGGGATTCCGGTATTCCTGTGGTGCTATAGCTCAGGTAGATACAGGAATCCTGTGATATAAAGTTAATTGTATGGTTATAAGATAACTATTCCCCACTGCAGTTGCTTTAGATGCTAATGATGGTGATATGATGACCTAGCTATGTACTATTTGTATGTTGATTTCTCTATGTAGACTGTGAGTATTTTTCATAGCTATATCTGAGCGCCTCAGTTGTGTGATCGGTATGGTCTAGGCCTGCCACCTCGGTGGCCACGAGTTCGATTCTCGGGCATTCCATTGAGGTGTGAGCGATGTGTATTTCTGGTGATAGAAGTTCACTCACGACGTGGTTTGGAAGTCACGTAAAGCCGTTGGTCCCGTTGCTGAATAACCACTGGTTCCATGCAGCGTAAAAACACGACACAAAGAAACAAACAAACATAGGTTTGCCTGAGAATCTACGTAATGTTATTCCTGCCTGTGTTTGATCTTTACCCATATTGGGTGAATAAAAGTCCAAGACTTGGTTTTGTTTCCTATATTCTTTAACTAGCTGGTTACCCGCCCTCTCTCTCTCTCTCTCTCGTTCCTTTCTCTTAACTCTCTCTCTCTCCAACAATCACTGTCTCTTACCTCTTTCTTCTCAGTAATACCAATTCTCTCTCTCTCTCTCATCGTCTCTCGCTCTCTCTCTCTCTCTCTCTCTCATCTCGATCTCCACTCTTCTCTCTCACTCTTCTCTCTTCCCTCTCTCTCCTCTCTGTCTTTTTCCTCCTTTTTCCTTTTTCTTCTCCCTAACACCCGGTCTTCTCTCTCATTTTCTCTCTCTGTCAACCCCCTTCTAAAACCACCCTCTTTGATGTCATTGATGTTTACCCTATAGTATTCTTTTCCATATGTATACAGAAATTTGTAAAGTAACAAAGTCTACGGGCATATCCAGCCCCGTTTCACGGGCAGAACCAGCTCTGTTTCACGGAATCCCTTCTCACCCTTCGGAGGGGGGGAAATAGAAATTTTGGGACCCCGGGCTCCCGGGGGTTTCCGGGTTCCCGAACATAGGTCTCGACCTTCCCGGGATGGAAACCCATCTCCGTTCCGAATCTCAGTCCCGTCAGACCGACGGCCCGGGCGCCCATACCAATCATACATACATACATACATACACACATTGCCAAATATATAATAGATTGTCGGTTTGGCTACAGTGGCTCTTTAACTTCTCGAGAAATTAATGCACACACACACACACACACACACACACACACACAGCATAGCGATCCGAATTATACATCTTTGTGTGTTTGTGTCGGTGTGAATTTGTAACAGACGTAATCCACTGGCCCCTCGTCAGCTATATTTTTAAAAAGTGGCTGGCGAGGTCTGCTTTAGCGATGAGATGCAAATAACAGACGAGGAATGTGCAGAGCGCTACGATACGCGATTTCGCCCAATCCTGAGTGTAAATGGAAGCTGTTCAGATACTCTGCACTATCTCTCGTGTGAGTGACCCCACCCAAAAATTCATTAGACCCCGTTTCGTTTTTGTGGGTTAGAAAACATTTCGTGCAAAGCTATTTTGGCTGTTTTCAACAAAATGCCTCACACTTGTAATTCTTTTTTTCTTTTTTCTTTCTTTTTTTTGACAAATGAAATGCATTGTCATCCATTTATATATTAATTTGTTAAATTATTTTTTTCTTTTCAAATAACTGATCTCTTTATTTTTTCTTTTCAAGTAACTAATATCTCTTTTCTGTATTTCCTGTTACCTTTTGTTATTTCTTTCTTATCACTATTTTCGTTGGAAGCTTGAATTTTAGGTTTGTGGCCTGTGTGGGTTTGTTCCATATGAATATGGTTTATATTCTGAATAATAATAATAAATGCATTTTGACTGATAGCCCGGAATAGAATGTTCTGTGTAATCTATCGGTTTCAAGATGTCAAAAATAATTGAGCAGTTTTCTGACTACGTCTTCATTCTACATAAGCTCGTCTGCACAGTTTGTAAGTCAGTCGATTTTCATAATTGTGAACAGTGTTAGACTTTCTTACTTTAAGGTGACCTGATTGCCTATTTGAGAGCGGTGGTCACTCTCTCTACTTGGAGTGGTTTCACTCAGTCGGGTGAGTACAGTATTATCTTGTAGAGGCCGTCCTTTTATGGTGGTATACATTTCGACGGAACAGTGAATGAAATAGGTACTCAATTCAGTGCTCAGGACAACAGAGGAAGCAAAGCAGAGAGTTTAGGGTATTCGCCCATTCGTCCCTCCTCGTCCAGGTCGGAGTTCGAACCCGGGTGGTCCAGTTGTAACTTGGGCACCCTACAACCAAGTGCCATGAGAGAGGGAGAGAGAGAGAATTTATTGTTCCACAGAGGGGTTTGTAGTCAGCTTGTTCCAATGTTAATTCATTGTTTTACATACTGCGATGGAGAGCGAATACAATTCAGTGCTTGAATTTTAATCTCCTGATCTCCATGATATGAATGGCTGGATTTTTGCAATACGCAGCGATATTTCATATTTTTATTGTTTTGAACTTTGTGTGCAAGTTCCTGTTGTTTCGACTCATAACTGACAATTCATTTATTTCTAATTTTTATTTATTTTGTCTATTTATTTTTTTTATTATTTTTTATGAATCTTGCCAGCACAAAGCCGTGTTCATAAAAAAACCAGCTTGAGACTTAGTGTCAAACGGAAAATGAAAAGATCCTTAAAGTGACCTCAATAATGTCGCAAGGCAGCTTATCACTAAGACAACATTCCCGTAGGGGGAATAGTGTCTTCAGTGCACCTACGTAATTCACTGTAGGCATTGCTTAAGGGTCTTCACAGCGTCCCTTCGGACCATAGCTGCAACCCCTTTCATTCATTTTACTGTACCTATGTTCGTATTCTCTTTCTTGCATCTGACTTTCCATCCTCTCTAACATTTAATTTGTAGTGCAACGCTGAGGTTTTCCTCCTGTTTCACCTTTCAGCACTGAATGACCTCATATTTTCCAGCGCTTGGGCTTTAGCCTAAACTCTAAATTCTATTATATTCTGAGACAACACAAACTGTTGCTATGGAAAGCATTTACACGTTTGGTCATAGACTATGCATTTAATTTCCATTGTCTAGAATTTTGTAATATAGGAATGTCCAAGACTTCTTCTAGGGCTACTATGTAGCTTTTAAGGGTGAATTCAGATTTCATCGTATTTTTTATATCATTAAAGTACGGCCGGCTTGTTAAGTTCAGATTAAAAACATTCACATGAATACAACTAGTAAATATATGCAAGAAATACAAGAATATAAGTATTGGTATTACAACAGATTGGTATTACATCTTTCAGATGTACAAACGTAGAAGATGAAGAAATTATATTATTTATATATTTTCACATTATCATAAGAAGTGATTGTTTTTATGCCAGCAGAGAACTACCCAGATTTTCTTTCAGTGTTCGTTGAAATTTTTAAACTAAACTGAATTAAGCATAATGTTTGATGTTTGGGTTTACTTTTCTCTTGAGTTGAATGACGTTTCACTCGTGGTGACTGCTACAATAAAGGAAAGCTTTTGTGAATGAAATTTCAGTATTGCAGCTCTTTATTTTTCTAAATCGGAATCGCGAGAGATGGATGGATGGTTTCAAATTGCGTCTCTCTCTCTCTCTCTCTCTCTCTCTCTCTCTCTCTTTACCCGGAACTGGACAAAGTGATAGGTATAACAGATATTGCACTATTTGGTATATAGGAGATTCGGTAGGCTTTTTTAGGGGAAGTGGGTTTCGTTTTTAGCGCAATAGTCAGGGGATTAATTTAACAGTGATCGCTATTCGCCTTTTTTCGAAGCCATCTCATTTACAGGAAAAGTACTGTTTTTTTATGGATAGATTGATAGATAGGCGATGTTTTGTTTGGGCTGGGTTTCGAAAGCTGAATGTGTTCGTCCTCATACACAGTTTTTGGAAGTTTCGAATTACATTAGGTTGAATTGTGTGTCAATCGATGTATTTTCTTCCTATTAGTTTGAGCCATTTTTTTAATTCTTTCTTTTTATTATTAAACAATTTTTTTTATCGATCATAGAGATGATCACGCACAAATCCACGCATACCTACAAATTTTTTAGAAGCACTTTTGTCACAGCCGGAATCTTGGGCAGATAAATGCACACGTTACTATTCATTAACCCAAAAGGTAATGTTTATTGCAAGTTGGGCTGTCTTCATATAGTACACTAAATTTTAATACTGGTATTCCACAGGTTAGTGTTCTAAGTCCGGAGATCTGTCAAAATTGATATAAATCTTCTTACTATCCTTGTCCTTGAGATTTTTATATCCCAGAATGGTTGGTTCTGTTGCATATTTAGCGATGCTTTGAACTATCTGCTTGATATATTTTTGTGTCAAGCAATTCGAATAATGGTTATTTCAACGTGTGAGGAAGATGAAAAGGTAAAAGGTTAGAGATGATGAACGTCGAAAAACATACTTAACCATTTCGTAGATTGCTCTGAAAAAGTAACGTAAGCAGCGGTTATCATTTCGTATAAATATATATATATATATATATATAATATATATATATTATATATATATACATATGTGTGTCATATATATATATATATATATATATATATATTATAATATATATATATATATATACATATATATATATATTACATATATATATATATATATATATATATATATATATATATATATATATATATATTTTTTTTTTTTTTTTTTATTTTTTTTTTTTTTTTTTTTTTTTTTTTTAATATTTCATAAACTAATTCTCGTCCTTTCCAAATTTTTCTCTTCTGCAAGTTTATTCATTGTCATTCAATTTATTATTTTCTCATTCAAAGTTTATTCCCTCGTCATGTAAAGATTATTCCTGTGTCTTTAAAGTTGAATTATTTGGCATTTAAAGTTTATTCCTCATTATTTGATATGGATTCCTTTGTCATTTAAAGGTTCTTACTTCATCATCTTCATTCTTTATTTGAAGCATTCTCTCATCATTGAAAGTTTATTCCTTCATCATTTAAAGTATATGCTTTTGTTAATTTATTCCTTTGTCATTTAAAATTAATTTTTTGAAGTTCATTTCTGTTCATTTGATATCTATTCCTTTGTCATGTAACGATCCTTCCCTTGTCAGTTAAAATTTCTAAGTTCATCATATAGTTTTTTCATTCGATATTGAAAGCTTATTCCCTCGTCGTATTTGTTAAATGAAGTTTATTCCTTTGTCATTTGAAGTCAATTTTTATGTAATTTAAAGTTATTTGCAATTTAAAATTTATTACTTTGTCATTTAAAGTCTCTAACATTGTCATGTAAGCCCTCAAGTTCACCATTTTGTGCTTTCTTTCTTTGTTTAAAGTTTATTCCCTTTTCATTAAAAATTTATTCCTTTGGCAATTGAAGATTTTCCATTTAAAGTTTATTCCATAGTCATTAAAATGTTATGCTTTAGCCATTTAAAGTTTATTCTGTTAATTGAGGTTTATTCCTTTGCCATTTAAAGTTTATCCATTCGTTAATTAAGGTTTACTCCTTTGCCATTTAAATTTTATTCCTTTGCCATATAAAATTTATTCCTTTACCCTTTAAGGTTTATTTCTTACCCATTTAAAGTTTAATCCATATACAGTTTATTGTTTGCTAATTGAGAATTTTTCCATTGTTATTTAGATTTTATTGCTTTTCCATTAAAGGTATTCCTTTCCAATTTAAAGTTTATTACTTTGTCATTTAAAGTGCTTTCCTTTGCCGTTTAAAGTGTATCCTTTTACCATGTAAAGTATCTTTTGCCATTTAAAATGTATTCCTTTTTCATTGAAAGTTTATTCTTTTGCCATTGAAAGCGTATTCCTTTGCCATTTAAAGTTATTATTTTGTTATTTAAAATGTCTTCCTTTGCCATTTAAAAGGTATTCCTTTCCAGTTAGGATTTACTTGTTTGTTTTTCAGAGCTGATTCCTTCTCCATTCAATGTGTATTCCTTTGCCATTTAAAGGTTATTCCTTTTACATTTAGAGTATATTCTTTTGCCATTTAAAGTTTCTTCCTTTGCCATTTAAAGCGTATTTCTTTGCCATTTAAAGTTTGTCCCATCGCCCTCCAAGTTCGTTTAGGCAAACAAGCATCTTTGAAGGTGTTGATAGGACCTTGGCATCCATCTCATTGACGGGGAGGCGCGCGCGCGCCTTGCCAGACACTGAACCGAAAAGAACCCAGGAGGATTGGCCGTATATTCGATGATATCGTTTGCAGTAGGCCATTATTGTTTTCTTCTAATTGCGCTCCTCGGCTTTAATCCTCGGAGCTCTAAGGCCGTTATGGCATCGTCTTCACTCTTCGTCCTTAAAGCCTCTCGCATATTTACAGACTGGGAAATGAAGGCTCTTTTAATACCCCTGTGGGAGTATCGGCGCTACTCCATAATTCTGGAGATATGGTGCTGTTGCCTTCCCTGTTGTTGTTTTTTTTTTTTTTATTTGAGTTTTGCGTTATTTTTTTTTTTATTTCTAGGGTTAAGGGAGGAATGTCTAGACCAAGGTGAGAAAATGTGGGAGGGCTCATGTCACCTTGGAAACGGCAGTTGGAGAATTCTGCGAGTTGTTTCACCTTTGGGAGAGAGAGAGAGAGAGAGAGAGAGAGAGAGAGAGAGAGAGAGAGAAACCAGCTGTTGTGGAAACTACATGACTTGGGTATTTTCCAGGATAAGCTTTAAAGGTCTTCCCGTTGTCCTCTCTGTTCTACCTTCACATTCGTGTCGTGATTTATTTTGTAATTAGTGCCTTTTTGCATCAGTTGTGTCATTATGCTTGGATTTAATAATTAAATGATTAAGGAAACGCGTTTTTTTCACGTACAGATACGCTGCGAAAAAAGAAATATTTTTTTATTGACATTGTTAAGAGGGAGTAATGCACGTTCTGTAAGAGGCGGAGCGGTGATAAATTTTTGAGCAAGAGGAACGTTCAAGATTCACTCGTCTGTTATCCATAACGCAAGTCAGACCTTTGCATCAGACGTTTCTTGTGTTTTTATCGGTTCGTGTTCGATTTCTGTATTCTTCAGTAGGTCTCTGGTGGCTGATTAATTGTATGAACTATATGTACGCATAATGAAGAATAAACTCGGTCTTTATTTGTGTGTGTGTGTGTGGTGTGTGTCTGATATACATATATATATATATATATATATTTGTGTGTAATATATATATATATATATATATATATATGTGTGATCTGAATATATATATATATATATATATATATATATATATATTTGTGTAAATAAATTCATCTGTTAAAACAGGATACGTCTGAAGTATAAAAGGCCCATTAAAACACTCCGGTTTAAAGCGAAGGACTATATTTCGTTGGACTAACTCCCACCCTTAACAAGTAGTGAATGACAGAAGTTATACTTGCGAAATATATAGTGTGAGATATGACCCAAGGCATTACCTAAGGGCATATTTCCCACTATATATTTCGCAAATGTAACTATTTCTGTCATTCACTGCTTGATAATGAGTGGAAGCAGTTCACCGAAATATAGTCCTTAGCTTTAAACCAGAGGGTTTAAATGGACCTTTTATGCATTATATATATGGTTATTATCGAGTTAATGTAACGGCGCAAGAGGTCACCTGGCGAGGTCAAGATTTTCATTAGCCCTTTGCCCTTTGCTGTATGGAATAAAGTGTGGAGTTTTCTGTCTGCAATCGCATCTGTGATTCATTTAGTTTGTTATCGCTTATTGTCTTATCTTTTCTATATCCCTCTCTTTTTATCAATTTTTCTGTATGCCTTTATGCGTTTATTAAGATATATAGTTCATTCAGTTATAGACCTCGATTCTATTACAGTCGTATGTATAAATATATATAGAATACTCGTACAACATACGAAGATAATAGGGTCATGGTGGTGTTGACATTTAAGCGTATTTTTATTACTATGATTAATGTTATTTTCTTAGCTCTGGTTGCTCAATAATTCCTTTATTTTGTCTTTGCTCATTTTATTTTTATACATACATATATCGCACTTCGTTATCCATGCTACTGCAAATACGAACATGAGACGTATCTCTGTTCTCATTTAGGTGTTCGTACATTCCGAAATACCTCAGTGGATATTATATATATATATGATATATATATATATATTATATATATATATATATATATATATATATATATATATATATATATATATATATATATATATATATATATATATAAAGTCACGTGGATCTACTGTGATTTTTAATATATGTATATATATTTTATATGTGTGTGTATATAAAGAGAGAGAGAGAGAGACAGAGAGTTTTCTGTTTGAGAATATGTTTTTTGAAGAGAGAGTATTCCATATACGAAACAGGAAGCAACTCTACACTCTTACCAAGTTCTGTTGACATTTGTGTATTCTGTAGTGCTTTAGATTTACACTTCGGAGATTTAACGAGGAGAAATAATTAGGCCTTCTGGCAGTAATTAAGGGAGTTAGCAAGAATAGATTTTCCTCTGAAATACAAAATACAAAACCTTGTGTGCGAGCCATCATGGTTTCTATGGGTAGCCAACCTGTAATTGAAGCCAGTTTGAGTCAGCATTTTCGGTAAAAACAGTTAGCGTTCCTAATTAGAAGTATATAATTATAGAGTACATCACTTCAGCCATGCATTTTGAAAGATGGTCTTGGCATTGACGTAAAGTGAATAATTTTACTTAAAATTATTTTGAGTGTATATCTAGATGCTAAATCGTGATGCAGTAGTTGCCAACAGTGGAAATGTTCCAGTATAAATTATAAATATATATTATTAAAAGAACCAACCTAAAATTATATGATTTTAGCTTTTTTGTATCCAACTGAGATATTTTTTATTTCTCCAGTTTGTTTTATGGTGCGAAAGAGGTTTTGTGCCTCGTTCAACAATTGTTCAACAAGTTGGGATCTTCAATCTGTTTCTGTTTTCACATTCTGAGATATTTTTGCTGCTTTGTTTTGGAAGTGTTAAGGATAATGATAATATTTCGTAGATTGCTCGAAAAATGTCGAAAGTACTTTTTAAAGAAATGCTTTCATTTCATATTCGTCATTTTTTTTAAAAAAAATATTTTATCTTAAAAATTCTTTTTGGGAAAATTTGAATTATAATTTTTTCGTATTTTTCTCGAAAATTTTCGAAGGCACTTTTTAAAGACCTGTTCGAAATTGTTGAGAAAATTTATCTGCGACTGTTTTCCTTGGAAACTGCAAAAATATATTGTCATGTATGGGATTATTTCGTCCATTAAATGGGAATAAGGAATAAGTTTTTATAAACAATTGCATCGTAATCTTTGTCATTGATACAAAATGCAAGACATTAGGTGAACATATAATATCCTTCTCTTGTTAAAAAAGATTGTATAAAGTAAGTATCTTATATTCGTCTTTCCGTTAACTTCCGAAATATAATTATGCATGTTTTAATTTCAAGATATGCGTAGCTGTGTCTGATACGTATCGGGAAGTCCTGGTAATTAATTTTCGTAATTGACTTTTCGCCATGACAGCTCAGTGAAGTGGGTGGGTGCGTCTCTCTCTCTCTCTCTCTCTCTCTCTCTCTCTCTCTTGTGTCTGTGTCTGTGTATGTGCATGTGTCAATGGGACCTATGCACTGTATTATCGTTGCTCGTTAGATGTGTTTATTGGGTTATGCTGAGAGTTCCCTTCTTTTTCCCCAACAACATTGGCATATGAGCCGTACTAATGGAAATACCAAGTGCGGACGACCCAAAGCCATTGCCTCTGCCGGGGTGAAAGAGATGCAGGCAGGGGAAGTTTCAGTTTCAGGTGAAAGACCAGGGATTTCATGGCTGAAGTGAAGAGAGTCTCATTTTCGGTGTACACGAGGTGATGCTCATTTCTGTTTATCTGTCGAGTATTTTATTTTATTTTATTCAGTTTTATTTTTATTCTGGGCAGATTTGTTTGTAAATAGATAGAAGGATTTGGGTTGAACTTCGTGAATGCACATATTAGGTGTTTTAGTCGAAATGATTAGTTGTTGTGAGAAGTGGGTCATCGGAGAAGTTCATAGGTTTTTGCTGGTCAGAATACATCTGAAATATTACATAGTTATTAGTGTATAATTTTCATCATCTTTTCCGAGATTATTGGTTGCACATACTAGTTTGACCTTTAGAGGTCAAATGTTAAGGGCACAGAGTTTCCGCGTCTCAAATGCTCTTATAAGATACCTACTCCCAAATGAATACAAATCCATCTTTTATGAAGGGTAGTCATAAATTCAAAGAAAATATGAACTGGGAAAGGACGTATATATAATATGCGTGCGTAGGTAATTTATAAAGTAATCATATGTGTGTGTGTGTGTGTGTATACGTATGTAAGTGGGTGTGTGCCTCAGGAATCTTGCCTTTCCCTTAAGGCTTCACAGCAGAGATCTCCCAGACTTGTTACCCGAATTCATACACCCAACACCGATATATATATATATATATATATATATATATATATATATATATATATATATATATATATATATATATACCCTTTTCCGTGTACTGTATTGTGTCATTTTCCCAATTTATATTTTGTCGATCTCGTGTGCTTCAAGAGACTCCTTCTACTTTTCTTGGTTGGTGTACAAATGGAAATGTTGTAAGTGCCCTCACACATACACACGCACACACACGATGCTTATTCATTTTCATGTGGTCAGGCTTTCGTCGTTTTTTGAAAAGCAGCAGTGGTTACTTCCGTCTATTGTGTCTGTTTCCGTCGGTCATGCCTGTCCCGTCCGTTTATTGAGGTTGATAAACCCCCGTCTGCCACTCTCTCTCTCTCTCCTCTCTCTCTCTCTCTCTCTCTCTCTCTCTCTCTCTGAGACTTTGGGTATTCATTGTCCTCTCGTACTTTTAATATGGTTTTATTCTTTCATCTTGCTATCTATCTAGCGTCATTCTCTCTCTCTATGCCTTATTTGTTTCATTGTCCTCTCGTGCTCTTAATATGGTTTCATTCTCTCTCTCTCTCTCTCTCTCTCTCTCTTCTCTCTTCTTCTTCTGCGGTCGATGTTGATGTCTACGAAGTTGATGCCATTAGAATTGACGGTCTGTCTCGGTCAGAGCGACAACTCCTGAGGTTCTGTCTCCCGCGCGAACTGTCGCTCTATCGCTATCGTGGGATCTTATCTCTGACGGTTTATGATGTTGGAAGGAAAAGCAATTGGGTAACGGGTGCCCCCCCCCCCCCTTACCTCCCTGGGTTGTTAATAATGGGAGAACATGAATTATATTCTCACTTTTGTTTTCTTAACGGAAATTTAATGACGCGTTTTATATGTCTGAGATGTCTTCTGCTGCAGGAACTACATTTAAATGTATTATCTGAATAAATACTTTGGTCGTTGCGATGGTAGTTTATAAACCATAGCAGAAAGCACCAGGATTTGGATATGAATCGAGAAAAAAAATGAGTTCGGACGAGAAAAGGATCCCGTATCCCATCATACCGTATCCTGTTCGTTACTTTGCATTAGTTACAAGAACTTCTATGAATAATTGTGAAGAGGTAAGTGTCAGCTTTGATGAAGGTTTTGTAGTGCAACACATAAATAAATCGTCATAGACAAGTACAGTCAGAGAGGAAGAAAGAGAGACTGGAGAGAATATTCACTCACTGTCTATATATATATATATATATATATATATATATATATATATATATATATATATATATATATATATATATATATATATATATATGTATGTCTGTCTGTCTGTCTGTCTGTCTGCAATATATGAAAACGTCGAAACTGAATGGAGCTGCTTGAGTGACGTAGATGCACAGAAATTGTCCCACTGTCTGGCTAACTTGTCGTTTTAATCAACCTTGGCTGCACTAACGTCTGATGATGTGATAACTGGTATCAAGTTTCTTTTGCGTTTTGTGCCTCGATAACAAAGATTACAGTAGTAGGATGTTCCACCGTAGTTAATGATAAACATTTATTAGCCGTGCAAGCACAAGAGGAACAGATATATTTACATTTGTAGTTTTATTTTTTTTTTTTTACCATTCACTGAAGCTGTCTGGTGTTATGGTAGAATATTTTGAACATCTTTCTCGTTTACGTTCAGCAACCATTTGCGTTTGCTCGGAGCAACTGTTTTCAAGGTAACAGGAGCAGTATCCCATCCAGAGGTTATTTAGAGAATTTTATGTGCAGTAACCTTTGCGCGAAGAATGGAAGAGCTTGAGTGATATGAAATCTTAAAGGTTATTGCTCTGTTCCTGCTTCTTCATTTTTTATTTAAGATTATTTTTTTATTGGGGATATGTATATATATGTAACTGTATGTGAGTATGCGCTTGAATGTGTTTATTTACATGTATAAAATACATACGTATTATTAACAGCATATAATAGTTGGATTAGAACGATCGGAAATGTTTGGGATATAAAGGGTCCAAGATGGTAATATGTATCAATTGCCGCTAGTCAAAAGAAGGTTCTTGTTCTGTTGCCTTATATTGGTAGGGAGGGTATTGGTTCTACCTGGGTATATTATTGAGATTTTAAGGAGCAGGAGTTCTACTTTCACGGCCAGACCTCTCTCTCTCTCTCTCTCTCTCTCTCTCTCTCTCTCTCTCTCTCTCTCGTCTTGCTTTCCCCAGGGCACATTATGAACCAGATGTGGAGCAAGGTCTCTCTCTCTCTCTCTCTCTCTCTCTCTCTCTCTCTCTCTCTCTCTCTCTCTCTATGATTGCTGTTAGTAGTATCTAAGTTCACACAAGGTGGGCTCGACGAAGCAATCCTCCAACGCTAGGTGATATGAAACCGGTCAACAGGTGAATCTCTCTCTCTCTCTCTCGTAAAGGAGTATTAAGGGCCCATGAATCGTTATCAGAAGGAAGCAGACAGGATTGAATTACCAAATTTTCTATGTCCTCATTTAAAGTTACATCGCATAGGAATCGTAGTCGATAATTTCTTCCATATTATTTGCCTCTTGTGATGTGTGATGTCCACTGATTGGATCAGAATCATTAATTGGAATTTGTTCCATTTCTTTCGAACTTCAGGGATTCGTAGCCGGTCTGCTTTATTTATTTATTTATTTTTTTTTTGCTTGGTGGTTAAGTCAAGTGATAAGCGTTATTTGTTTGAGTGTTATTGTTGATTTGCAATTTGTTGGTAATGCAACCTTTTATGTTGTTGTTATCAATTGCCAGAGATGGATAAAGTCAGTTTCGTATTTGCTGCAGGGATTATTATTATTATTATTATTATTATTATTATTATTATTATTATTATTATTATTATTATTATTATTATTATTATTATTATTGTTATTATTATTCAGAAGATGAACCGTATTCGTATGTAATAAGCGTACAGAGGCCATTGACTTGAAATTTAAGCCTCCAAAGAATATGGTGTTTGTCAAAAAGAGGTAGCAGAAGGTAATCTTCGCTGGAATTCTTGGAGGTTCCAGCTGCTCAATAAATGGAAATTTGAGACGCCCTTCTATAAATCTTGGTTGGAGAACAATTTTCACATTCACACCAGGGTATGCATTTCCGTACCGACGGCATGCGCTCTATGTTGACATGCAGTGTATGGTTTCCGCTTTTTCATTTTTTTTTTTTTAATTTATTTTGTTTTCTGAGAGCCGTAGTTGAGTTGGAATTGTATTTGCTGTGATTTTTTTTTCTCATTTTTTGCGGAAATACTAACCTCTTGTATAGAGTGGTGCATCTGACTGTCAAGTAAATGTTTGTGAATAATTTCTCACATTGCTGACGAAGTTTTCAGAGAGAGAGAGAGAGAGAGAGAGAGAGAGAGAGAGAGAGAGAGAGAGAGAGAAACCAAGGACCAAGAACCTTTCAACGAAATGTAATGCTGTTGAGCCCAAATCGCTTTTTTAGCTTTTATAAGACTTTATTATGATTTCTCATTAAGCAGAACTGTATTGAGAGTTCTTGGACCGTATATGACCTTTTGGTGAGGCACTGAGTATTTGGAGAACATGGTCTCCATAAAAGCGTCCTAACCTTATTTTCCCTACACTTTTCCGTAAGTAGACGACTGATTTTAAGTGCGTTGTAAATTGGCTCAATATCTACGTATATGTATAAAAAAGAACTACTTATCAATAAGCAAGATCTTATTTTATGGGACTGAAGGGGACAGTCTTGAAAAGTTACGTCAAAACCACTTTTATGAATATTCGTTTGAATTTTTGTTTTGGAACTGAAATGGTCGAAGGAGCATGCAGTATATGGATATAAAGATACGTAGAATACTATTTGTTCCGACTAAGTACAAACCGTCGGTTGTCTAACAAAAGGATATCGCGGGAACGCGCCGCCGCTACCGCATACAAAGAGTTCAAACTTGAATCGCTGTACCTGGGTCTGGGGTAACTGCGCGGGTGAAGCCCGGGCCAGCTTGGGTAGGTCATTGTGATACCATTCTTTTCGCGGTAGCCGTCGTGTCAACACCTACTCCTTCCGCCTTGACCCGACTTGAGATAACCAACGCATGACCGCCGACTGTAGTCTTTTCTTTATCGTGATATATCTTTGACATCCTGTGCTTGAGTGCTTCCCCAGTGCCCTTTTCCTATCCTTTTATTTATCCTTTAGTATTACCTAGCATCCTAACTTCCCTGTAAGTATGGAAGGCGGATCTATGGTGGGTTTTTCGGGGAGGATTTGTGTGTGTGTTTCCGATGCATGCGTTGCGGTACATCTTGCCTTCGCCAACCTCGGATCCTCATCTGTGGTGTATTGCTTGTAGGGGTTTGAATGTTTTCCCCTGATGCATCGTGTTCAACCTGTGCGCAGTGGAATAATGATCAGTGGAGGCTCTATTATGAGCGCATGAGAGTGTTTTCAGTGACGCTAATGTTTGATGCCGATAAGCCTAGGCCTAGGCCGACTACTGTGGGGCCTAAGGACGTGTGTGAGGGGGATAGTGCCCAATTGGAGAACACTAGGCCTAGTAATCCTTCCTCCTTATTAACGGGGGACCTAGTTAGTGAGCCTAGTGTCCTTCCCAAGAAACTTAGGCTAAAGAAACCTTCGTCGTCGGGGGCTAGGAAAGCAGGTAAGAGGAAAGAAGCTACCCTAGGGGCTGGGATCCATGTTCCCTGCCTCGCAAGCGTAACAAGAAGGGGTCTGCAACCGAGAGCTTGTTCCCGCCTAGCCTAAAGGCCGAACTATCTAGGTATGACCATAGCAGACCGAGACACAGCCTGGTGCCAAGGTAACCCCCTGTTCCTCTCGGGCACAATCAGTCCACGCCCCAGGAGGGATCCGGTGACGGACCTGATGCCTCACCCTCCCATCCTGAGGACAGTGCTAAGGAGCCCGGAACGGGACCCAACTCGCAGGAGCCGGAGGCCCCTCCCCTCCAGAAGTTGCGCACCCGACGCAAGAAGCCAGCCAGCCACAACGCTCGGAGGAGGAGCAATCAATGGCGACCTTTCGATGCCGCAAGGCCTAGGTCGCGCTGAGAGAACCAGTGGCCAGCGTTGATGCCCGAAAAAGCTAAGCCTAGGCATGAGCCTAGTAACCTCCGCACCACTCCATCAGTTAGCCTAGGTACAGTGGGGGCCCAGGTCCTCACAAATCCCGCACTGGACCATTGCGAACCTGGTCAAACAGGCGGTGGAGGACTACTTAAGCTCCAAAAAGGAGGTTTCCCAGCAAGTGGAGAAGAAGAACACCAGTTAGGAGTCCTGCGTAATGGAAGAAGGCCAGGAAGAAGTTCCTGGAAAAGAAGTCAGAGGAACTGTTTCCAGATCTGGGTGACAGTTCTGACTCTGATTCCGAGCCCGATTCATGCTCCGAGGGGGAGCCCGATTCTGACCCCGATTCGGACGGCAGTCAGACTAGCTCACCTGCGGAGCCCGAGCCCTTATCATTCAACCAGATTCTGTCGTTGATTAGAAGCGCCAATGGCCTAACAGAAACTGAGAACTGAACCAGAGTTTCAGTCAGAGGTGCATAAGGTGCTCAACCTGAAGATTCACAGCCCCCCTCGGTCAGGCCTCCCCTGGAGCAACCAGGTTAGGCTAGCCATGGCTAGAGCGTCCCGAGAAGCCACGACTTCACCAACTAGGGTATCTGAGAAACAGAGGTGGCTTCCTATCCCTGCTCAGGGGGCCAGCAGGTATTATAGGCCAACAGGTGACAAACTAAGGGAGTCTGCATATTCCAGGGACCTTGCAGATCTCTTAGATGTCAGTCTGGACGCCCTTCAGAAAAAGCACCTCTTGCTCTCTCCCTCAGAAACCGAAGGACTCATTCGCGCTCTAGCTCTGGCCCTCGCTACGAATTCGTGGATGAACGTCTACTGGCAGCACTTCCGCAGTTCTTACCCGAGCTCCAGCCTCAGCAGCAGCAGAATCTTGTCTTCGTTCATGCAGTGTGGGATCCAAGACACTCTCGCACCAAGCAGACAACTTAGCGGTCCCTTGTGGGCTAATATGGAGGTGAAAAGGAGAGAGAATGCCTTCAAGGAGGCCAAATCGCCAGTGTTAGAGACCTCCTCCCGGACTTACGGAAAAACCCGCTGTTCCAGAAAGAACTTATTCCTGCGGAAGAAGTTCGCAAGGCAGCGGAGAAGAAGGAGCGATCTCTGCCAATCTAGGGCTCTCTCCAATTCCGCAACCCCGGGCCCCGGGCCATAGACCACGGCCAGCACCACAGATTAGCCAACAGGTAAGAGAAGCGCAGAGACCGGCTTTTAACGTGCGTAGGCGAGAGGAGAAGAAACCTTACTCTGTGTCGAAGGACAAGTTCCATAGGGAGAAGACTCGTCCCTTTCCATCAAAGGAGCGGAGCAGAAGGGCAACAGAAGAGGGAGGAGGGTCCGCCCCCAAGCAAGATTCTAGGCCAGATCCTGCCCGTCAGCGGAAGGTAGGGGGTTGCTTGGCTGCCAATTGGCAAGTGTGGCAGCAAGCAGGAGCGGAAGATTGGACCCTGCAGGTTATCAAGTCAGGCTACGTCTTCCCTTCCAGTCTACACCCACTCTATCCCCTACCCCCTATCCAAGTCCCCTTCCTATCGACCGACTCGGACCGCGGACGGGCACCCTGGAGGAGGAAATATCCAAGCTACTTCAGAAGGGCGTTGGAAGAGGTTCAGGATCCAGGTCCAGGGTTCTACTCCAGACTCTTCCTGGTAGAAAGGCAACAGGGGGTTGGAGGCCGGTCATAGACCTTTACCATTTCCCCTCAACAAGTTCCTTTCTCTTGACAAAGTTTCGGATGGAAACGGCAGACTCCGTTCGAGCTTGTGTCAGGGAGGGAGACTTCATGGCCTCAATAGACCTTCAAGATGCCTACTTCCAAGTCCCTGTTCACCCCTCCTCCAGAAAATTCCTCAGGATTGTCAGCAAGGGAAAGACTCTGCAGTTCACCTGCCTGTGCTTCGGTCTCGCCACAGCCCCACAGGTGTTCACCAGGGTCTTCAAGATAGTGTCAGTTTGTTTGGGCCACACGCAAGAGGCATCCGTCTCCTCCGCTACCTGGACGATTGGCTCAATCTTAGCCGAGACGGCTGCGCAGTGTGCGGAGCACCTTCAGCTAGTTTTGTCATTCGTTCAGGAACTGGGAGTGGTGGTGAATGTCGACAAGTCGGATTTCACTCCCGACAAAGGATGGTGTCACTCGGAATGACACTAGATTCATCCCTCATGAAGGCCTTCCCCTCGGAGAACAGGGTCTCCGGCCTAGTATCTCAGTGCGGAGAGCTTTGGGGCCCAGCCCTCCCACGGCAAAACTCTGCCAGTCCATCTTAGGACACATGGCCTCAATAGAGAGACTAGTGCCTCACAGCAGAAGGCGTATGAGGCCGCTTCAGTGGCTGTTCAAGAAACAATGGTCTCCTCATGGAAGGGGACCCCAACAGCAAAATTCTTCTCTCCCAAGAAGTAAGGAGTCCCTGGAGTGGTGGATGGTGCCTTCCCACCTCCAATGGGGGCATCTCTCTGTCCGAGAACCCCAGAGATTCTTCTCTTCACGGATGCATCAAAAGAAGGGGGGGTGGGGGGGCGCACCTGACGGAGGAAGAAGTGAGCGGCCTGTGGTCGGAAGAAGAGAAAGCAGCTCACATCAATGTCTTGGAATTGAAGGCAGTCTTCCTCTCCTTCAGCACTTCCTGTCTCAACTCCAAGGGAAAACGGTGGCCTAATGTCAGACAACTCCACGGTGGTGGCATATCTAAACAAACAGGGGGGCACAGTCTCACTGGATCTCTGTCGCCTGGCAGTACAAATCCAGGAGTTAGCAGAGGAAATGGACATCACCCTCCAAGGAGGCAAGAATATATATTCCAGGCAAGAAAAATGTTTGGGCGGACCATCTGAGCAGGGAGGGGACAGATAATCAACACAGAGTGGTCCTCCATCAAGAAGTAGCAGATGGCCTGATAAAGAGGTGGGGGGCTCTCCGTCGATAGACCTCTTTGCCACCGCTTGGAACAGGAAACTGCCAGTGTTCTTCTCCCCACTCCCAGACCCGCAGGATGCCCTCCTGCAAGATTGGAAGAACCTGGACGCTTACGCCTTTCGCCTTTCCCCCTCCTCCAGAAGATCCTTCAGAAGATTCGCTACTCGCAGAACCTGCGAGTAACCTTAGTAGCTCCTTGGTGGCCGGAAGCCCCCTGGTTCCCAGAAGTGCTGGATCTTCAGCTAGAGGACCACCCGGTAAGCCTACCAGACAGAATAGATCTCCTCGCCCAACCCAACAACGGATGCCTACACCCAAATCCGTCGGCCCTCCGCTTACACGGGTTCAGACTGTCATCAAAATCCTCCGCGATAGAGTTTTTCCAGGCAGTAGCTGAGGCCATGGCCAATCCTGTGAACCTTCCTCAGGCAGATGTACCAGGGAAAGTGGCGACGGTTTTCAAGATTGGTGTCAAGATAAAGGCATTGCCCCAGACGAGGCACCACCATCCCTCAACTAGCGAGTTTTTTCCACCACCTCAGGAAGGATAAACGACTATCCATATCGGCAGTGGAGGGTTATAGAGCGGCTTTAAATCAAGTATTCGCGTTGAAAGGCATGGACCTCGCTGCATCTCCAGAAAATTTTGTTGCTCCTTTCAAGCACTTTAGGAAGACTCCTGGTCCCCCGAGAGGGAAGAAGCTACGGACGGACTTACCCCACTGGGATTGTAGCCTTAGTCCTGGAATCCTTGAGAGGTCCTCCCTATGAGCCCTTACATTCAGCTTCCTTGAAGAACCTCACCTTGAAGACCCGGCCCTTTTCCTCTTAGCCCTGGCATCTTCGAAGAGGGTCAGCGAACTACACGCGCTGTCCTACGAAGTGTCACACACCAGGCGTTGGAGGGAGATGGGGTTCTCGTTTGTCCCTGGCTTTGTAGCCAAGACTAGACTCAAGACCCATACAAAAGAAAGGGCCAGAGGAGATGTTTTCCTCTTTTAACCAATTCCTTCCCTTGGGGGATTTTTAACCGGCTTTCTTTGTACAAAGAGGTAACTGATTCTATGCCCGGTCAGAGCCATGAAAGCCTACCTCAAGAGGACGAGACAGTTCAGACCGGCTATCAAACGGCTGTTCGTGGCCACGGGCAAGCATCCGAAAGAGGTGGCTAAGAATACCATCTCCTTCTGGATCAGACAGGTTATAAGAAGGGCCTACGAAAACAAGGAAGTACCAATGCCAAAGGTGGTGATGGGCTCACGAAGTTAGGGGCATAGGCTCCTCTATGCTCTTCAGGAAGAACCTCCTAGTGGGTCAGGTATTGCAGAGTCAGGCCACCTGGAAGAGTCAAACCACCTTCACCTCCTTCTACCTACGAGAAGTTACGTTCAAATCTCTAGAAGTGTTCTCTCTGGGCCCCATTGTCGCAGCCCAAGAGATCCTCTAGGCGTTGGTCACCCGCACTGCGTACCTCAATTTGGAAATACACACACACACACTCCCAGCATTCCCCGCCTAAGTCCTGGCCGAATGTTTTAAGGGGTATGAGTGAGTTTTCCTGGTAATATCCTACGTATGACTGTACTGTCCATGACACGACTTGGCCACTACTGACTTACCTGGAGAGTAGAATGATGGCTAAGAATCCTTCAGGAACAGCCTCTCTGAGTGAGTATTAGTACCCATAGGTTAGGACAACAGCCGGAGCCCCTTGGGTTCTCCCCTATTGAATCCTTACCGTGTAAAGTGTCATGAGGAGTAGGGGGTCTGGGTTAACATCAGGTCGTGTGAAGTTATTGGCGGCTCTTCAAAGGGTACATTCAGGTCACTCACCTTCCCATCCTCAGTTCGAGTCTCCTTTTGTTAGACAACCGACGGTTTGTACTTAGTCTGGAACAAAAGTTAATTTTGTCGAAAAATTATTTTTTCCTATATACAAACCTAGGTTGTCTAACAGATTAATGGCCCTCCTCATCCACCCCTCTTTGAGTTATGGCCCCCCTTTTGAAGAGTGTGTCTGTTTAGACTAAGTATTCTAACGGCTCAAAGAATGGTATCACAATGACCTACCCAAGCTGGCCCCCGGCTCACCCCGCAGTTACCCCAGACCCAGGTACAGCGATTCAGTTTGAACTCTTTGTATGCGGTAGCGGCGGCGCGTTCCCGCGGATATCCTTTTGTTAGACAACCTAGGTTTGTATATAGGAAAAAATAATTTTTCGACAAAATTACTTATTTGGTTGAAAATTGCTTTAGCTCTCTCTCTCTCTCTCTCTCTCTCTCTCTCTCTCTCTCTCTCTCTCTCTCCTAGCATGTACTTTAGGCAGGAGATTTAGGAAGAGCAATTCAGGAAAACCAAACGTGCGTTAGCGATGTCGGAAGTCCCAGGCCAACTCTGGTCGAGGAATCTCTTCATCTCTCTAACTGCACAAATAGGGAAGGCGGAAATGGGGAGATTAGAAATAGGTTGGTCTCCTTCAAAAGGCATAAAAAAAAGGAAGGAAGCTTTAAGCGTCATGCCTTATCTGCCTTTTTAAAGGGGCACTACTCGTCTTTTGGAATTATTTACTCCGCTGCGGGGTTACGAATCTTCTTGTGTACCTCTATGTACTGCAGTGGTGGTCTTCGGGATTTTTTTTTTCTC
>NC_087201.1:90084138-90091638 GCF_015104395.2 Macrobrachium nipponense
TATTTTCGTGTGTATATAACTTCCGGTAACCCATTGGAGGATACGCAGTAACTGTGAAAACAGCTTGCATTACTTTAGGTTCTTGGCAGCGTCCCTTCGTCCCTTAGCTGGAACCCTTTCCGTTCCTTTTTCTGTATCTCCGTTCATATCCTCTTCCATCTTACTTTCCATCCTCTCCTAACAATTACTTTATAATGGAACTGCGAGGTTTTCCTCTTGTTACACCTTTCGACCCTTCTTTTCTGTCGCTTTCTCTTTCACAGTTGAATGTCCTCATACTTCCCAGCGTTTGTCCTTTGACCCTAATTTTATATTCCATCCTATCCCATCCCATCCCACCGTAATGACTGATTCTGTTCAATTTCATTACCGCTGTATGGTGGGTCCTTGAATTCTATCCTCTTTGGAATATGTCAGTGTGTTGATGGCGGCGTAATATTTCCTCGTCTTTGAGGCGCTAAGAAAGCTTATCCTCAGACTTCCTGGTGCATTGTATCCTCAGGCCGAGTGGTGAAAGCGAGATGATGGAATCTTGTTGACTCCGCTGTTGTAAAGGATCTTGTGTACATATTTGCTTGGTGCTCGTTTAATTCGGGCCTTTATAAAATTGTCGTCCTGAGCCAAGCTTTCTGGCTTCCTTCCTTCCTTCCTTACTTTAGGTGCTTGATTCTTGTGGCCCAATTGCCATTAGTCAGTTGAAAGTCTTTTGTAAAGTTTTCTGTTGACGATTAAAAAAAGTAAATATAGTTGGACTGGATCGTAAAGCTAACACGTGAACCTAGAACGTGTAATTAAAACGGTTCAGAAAGATTGACCTGCTGTTATTAAGTATTTCGAATCATTTGCATAAACAAAAATATTTCCTTTACTTTATCAGTTTATCTTATTCTGAATTGTGAAGCTACAGTACGTCTAGGTGGGGATTATAGTATGAGACCTGTGTTTGATGTATAATGGCTTTATAGAAGAGGATTTAATGTACATTGAAAATTCTCTCTCTCTCTCTCTCTCTCTCTCTCTCTCTCTCTCTCTCTCAACACACACAACACACACACACACACTTTGTGCTTAATCTTTAGTATTCCCATTCTTTCTCTGCCCAAGGCTATGAAGGTCAGTCTGTAGTCATACAAAGTATTTACAAAACATATAGTATATTGAGGTTATCATGTGCTTTCCAGGTGTACTTTCTGATTGGGGGGGGAGGGGGGAGTGGGAGGTCTCGTGGCTGGTATCCAGTGATGCGATCTTTGGGGAGAGAAGGGGTGGGGCGGGGGAGTGTAACCTTTTTGAAGGAGAGGGGCTGTTCCGGGCCCAGAGATGATCACTCATTCATGGCGGAGGTTTGTGGTTTCCGAACGATCTTGTTATATAGAGGTGTCTTTTTGTAGGAGTATGTTTTTAAACTAAAATCCTGGCATTTACTGTATCCCCAGAATTTCTCTAGGATTATATGGGGAAAAGGGTCCATCTTGTGCGAGTGTTGGAGATAGAGTGGAAAGTCAGGCCATGTCAGAAATGCTATCGAACGGGTAATGCGCATATTTCAGTTACCTCGGAACCAGCGTAGGGTTTTTACCTGCGACGTGAAGTAGGCTTGGTTATGGCTTTTAGTCTGCTAAAATATTACAGTTTTTATTCCAAGTGCCTTTTGCTTTCAAATGACTTAGTTTATACTCTATGTTGTGATGGCCACATTGAAACAATTTTTCGATTATCTATTTTTCGGTTATCTAAGATTTTCGGATGCACTTTTCTCTTATATCCTGATAATCACTAAGTGAATTTGTGTTTTAAGAAGTTACGTTTAAAAAATACGCCTGTGAGTGCATATGTCCACACTAAGGATGTTGTGCAATTAGAACCTTAAAAGTTAAGCGTAGATGCAATGCATTACTACCCTAGAACAATTCACATTTTATTTTAATATATAAATATATATATATATATCTATATATATATATATATATATATATATATATATATATATTCATATATCTTTTTTCTTTTATTTTCTGATAACTGGTCTCCTCTTACTGTATTTCCTATTATATTCTGTGACAACTTCCAAATTAATATATTCTCTGGAGCTTGAATTTTAAGGCATTGCCCCGTAGGCTTGTTCTATATGAAACGGGGTCTATCTTTTGAATAAATAATAATAATAATTATTATTATTATTGTTGTTGTGTGTTGTTATTATTATTATTATTATTATTATTATTATTATTATTATTATTATTATTATTATTATTATTATTATTATTATTATTATTATTTCGAGGGCAAAGGTAAAAATTGGGCCAGTCTGCTGTTTTGGCAGAGCAAGTTCATGTAAAAGTATGGATTCATCGAACTCGGATAAGATCCCTGACTCATGGTTGAGCCGCTAGTGATTCCTCCTAGATTCCAGACAGTCACGGCCTCATTCCCGAAGAGATAGACGGGAAATGTATGCCTTAAGAAAGGAACTTTACGACTGTGTTTACAGTTGACCTGATCGAAAACAAGCAGCAGCTCTGGTGGGTATGAACGGGAAGGATCATCATTGGTGAACTGTCGGGTGCGAGCGCTGATGTTGACTTTGGCTTATTATTATTATTATTATTATTATTATATTATTATTATTATTATTATTTTATTATTATTATTATTTTCGAAGATCCTTTATCCCTCATACCGCTAGACTGTGGAACTGTCCCCCTGGGAATATTGTGCAGTTGCATCCTCAAAAGTTGTTGCGAAGGTGCATTTCATTGGAACCCTGAGCAATTCATCTTGTATTGTTTATTAGATTTATGAATATATCCATTTTTCTTTTCCAATAACTGATCTCGTCTCTCTTGATTTCCATTTACCTTCAGTGACTACTTTCCAATGAACACTATATTCTTTGGAAACTTGAATTCCAAGTCAGTGGCCCCTTTGGTGCGCTTGTTTGTTCCATGTGAATAGAGTTCATCTTCTGAATATTAATAAATAGGCAGGAAGAGCATCTGTTCGATTGAGCATACCTTGGGACAAGCAGTATTGCTCAACGGAGCCATTTATGAGTGGCCCGTGGTCAGAGGAAAGAAAAAGTTAGAGATTCGTAAGAAATCTTTCGAGACCCTTAAGGTAATTTCGTTTATTTATTGTCTTTTTAAATTATAGTCATTACTCATTATAATTTTAACTTACAGTAGTTACATATTGTAATTGTAACTTATAATCATTACTTATTTTAATTTTAACTTAGTATTTACTTTTTGTAATAATTAATTATAGTCATTATTTATTGTAATTTTAACTTAGTCATTATATACTGTAACATCAAGACTGTTTATTGTAACTTGACTGTTGTTTATTGTAATTTCAACTTACAGTCATTACTTTTAATTTACATTCATCACTTATTGTAATTTTAACTATGGTCATTACTTATTTTAATTTTAGCTCATGTGTCAGAATTAAGAAGTTCCACGTTGGCCGAGTGCGTTTCGCGCTCGGCTACCAACCCGGTAGTCCGAAGTTCGATTCTCTGTACGACCAACGCGGAACCAGTGGGATTTATTTCTGGCGATAGAAGTTCATTTCTCGACACAATGTGGTTCGGATCCCACAATAAGCTGTTGGTCCCGTTGCTAGGTAACCAATTGGTTCCTAGTCACGTAAAAAATATCTGACTAATCCTTCGGGCCAGCCCTAGGAGAGCTGTTAACCAGCCCAGTGGTCTGGTAAAACTAAGATATACTTAACTTCCACTAAGATCTTGATTAAATGGATTTATTAGTTTTTTATATATATTGGCCGGGGCCGGGGGGGGGGGGGGGTTGGTTACTTAACAGGCTAGTTTTCCATATCGTTGTTAATAATGCAACTTGAGCTGAAAATAACGTTCTCCAGTAGTAAGTAATTAGTACTCTCTAAATACCGTTTGCTTGTGGTTTTCATTTACTTGCTGTAACCGAGTAGGTGCTCAACGTTTTGTACGCCAAAAGGTGCGTAGTCAGTCAATCAGTGAGAGAATTTTTTTTATCTCCATTGTTACATTAATCTTCTATTTTTTGTGGTGTGGGAGATACGTGAACAGGCGGTATGAAGATCAATGAGCAGCTGCCCTATTTTACGAAAATTTTTATCGTTTTAATAACCAATCTGTTCACAAAGGTCATTCTTAATTATCACTCTAATGAATGTTCTAATTACATTCCGCCCTCCGTTCATCCAAGGACTCGGATGAGGTACTGAAAGCCGTGGACATTCCGCGACGGAAAAATTATGTTTGCACGGGAAGTGTGTGTGTGTGTGTGGGTGTGTGTATGTGTATGTATGTATGTATGTATGTAGTTTTGTATGTATGTATATGTGTATGAAAATCATTATTCATTTAATGTAGTATGTATGTATGTAATGTATGGTGTCTGTGTATATATATATATATAATAATATATATATATATATATATATATACACGTGAGTTTTTAAAATTACTGACCAATGAAATATTTTTATTTTTAAGAAAGATGACGAGCGGTCTTGCGTTTGTGTTGTGTTATTGCACATACGTTAATGCTTGATAATCATATCGAAGTTGATTTAAGTGACAGCAGTTGAATATGAATATATTCTGTACAGTTTATAAGTTGTTTGTTTATTGTTTTTGTAAACAGTCATGAAATCCACTTGTGTGTTCTTTGGTTCTTCCCCCTTTTCGCTTTTTGTTTCTCTCACTTGATCGACCAGTTTCTTCTTTTTTTTTATTTCACATGATGTTATTATTAGATTCCCGGTTCTCTCATTATTAAGTTCTTTGTCCCCATTTTTTGTTTTCAATTTAACTTTACTTCGTCCGACTGTGTCGTGTATAACACCCCCCACCCCCCACCCTGTTTTTTCTTCCTTTCTGTCTCTCTCTTAAACTTTAGAGAAATTTAATAAATATGTGAGGAATTGAATTCTGCAAGATCTTATTAGTCTGTATTGTATATTGAATTGTTGGAAAACAGTCCAATAACCACCATTTTTTATTTTTTATAAGATTAAACAGACCTTATGCCTCATCAACTCTTGCTCTTTGAGCAAGGTTTACTGTAACCCATTGAGGTTGAGGTTGTAGTAACCTCCTTGCTATAACCTGCGTTCATTCCAGATGCACGCTTATATATATATATATATATATATATATATATATATATATATATATATATATATATATATATATGATGAGAGAGAGAGAGAGAGAGAGAGAGAGAGAGAGAGAGAGAGACCCGGTCAGATTGAACGAGTCAAGACGCGTCAGAGATGATTACAAAGGATTTCCGAAAAATCCTTCAGGATTAGTGACTCACCACTGCGGTCTCGGATGTTCTCCAGGACCTCATGCCTTCATACCACGTGCGGATGTCACATGATGAGAATTCCCTCGGAATAATAAGTTATTGCGAGTTATGTGTCGTCCTGTGATTTTGCTTTCTTGCAAGACTTTTCTGTATTTTTTAATTTTCTTGCTTTTCTCCAGGCACGTGAACTGTTCACGTTTAGAACTCTGTGGTTCTGGGGATCGCTTGCAATTGAAACTTAATGCAATTCTTGCATATTAATATTTTACTTAGATTTTTTCCATATATTGATTCATTTGTTAGTTTATTTGTCCTTTTTTAAAAGGTGAGATCTCTTTCTGTATTTCCCTTTACCTCCTGTTACTTCTTTCAAATGAACACTGTATTCTCTGGAAGCTTGAATTTCAAGTCGTTGGCCCCTCTGGACTTTTCTGAATAATTGTAATAATATTAATAATAATAAAATGGCAGAATTCAGCGAATTAATCTTATATAAGATTAATTCGCTGAATTCTGCCATTTTATTCAACAGAATATAATAATATAATAATAATAAAATAACTAATAATAATAATAATAATAATAATAATAATAATAATAATAATAATAATAATAATGAATGACTAATGATGATGATGAATGATGTAGATGTAATAAGTGGCTACAGATTCACCACGGAGGAAAGTGGGTAAACAACTTTTAATGCATATGTCAAAAAATAGGTCAAATGTTTATTGCAAGAGTACTTTCCTAGCGGGAAATCACATGGCTATACTAGTTGCGTACAGCACACAAAGATGACGCAGATCTTATACCTCCCATGATGCATCGACAAGGTATTCATGATGGTTCCTTGCTGGAATTGTACGCTGCTGGCCCGTATAATCAAAATCCCTTTTCCGGTAATGCAGATTTTGAACCTATCCTATTATCCTGCGGAAATACTGTAATGGCTGTGGCTTTCAACTTCGATGATGTGTCCACATTAGCTAGTTTATCTTGTCGGCGATTAAGTCTCTTTTCATAATCTGGCTCAGAGACGTTAAAAATCTCTCGAACCGAAATGCAGAGTACAGCGGTCCGCCATAATTACCGTAGTAAATTTGCTTTGTACTTGCAGTCAACCCAGAACAATTGGAACGCTTTTAAAAAGAACGTCATTTTAAGTATGCATCATTCATTGTGGTGAATGTTTGCTTGGTTTTACAGAAGGGCGAGAGTGTTACACTCAAACGGTTGTCATTCCATAACGTGGATGATTCTCGTCGTCAGATTTTAACCTCGTCACAAGATCACCCTGATTGTAAAAGATCTGGTTAGACTTTTATCTCGGTGCACTTTATGATCGATATAAATATGTTGTACCTCAGATGGAAAAGATCCCGTCAAAAACAGCTGATTCCAACGGGTTAAGTTATGAAAGGATAAAACAATGAAGGAGGTTATGAAAGGCGTTATTCGGATTAATTGTCATACAAACAATCTAGTTTGTGAGTGCAGATGTTGCTCTTACACTTTATACGTAATGTTTACTGGTTCAGAGAGAGTTGTCTTCTACTATGCTGATTTCATAAAGCGTCCATTATATGCAGACGATCCGAATAACCATTTTATTTCATATTTCTCATGCACTGTATAACTAGGATCAGAGGTGAATCTCCGAACATGCACTGTACTTCAGGACTGGTCATATCTGCTCTGCCAGTAGGGAGGGTCTAACTTTCCTCTTGTTGCCCAGACCATGGTCTAAGAGTGCCCAGACCATGGTCTAAGAATTCCCAGACCATGGTAAGGAAGCCAAGACCGTGTGTGACCTAAGTGAAAACGCCCAACCCCTTTGAGCTTGAGAAAGCGGCGAGATCAGTATGAACACTTGGTATTTTTTCTTCTTCTTTTTCATGAATACAGCTTATTCGGTTGTTTTATGGATCTCATGTTCATGTTTGCGTTTCGACAGCTGTAATGGAAAAGTACTTATATTTTTAAACTTAGGGAAATTGATGGAAAAGCTGACGCGATGTTGGACAGTTTGAACACGGAAGTGAAAGTTATGTTTTGTGTAAAAATCGCACGTGACAGTCTTTTCAATAATGGGATTTCCTGGGCATCATCTTTTCTGTACATTCAAAATATGCTCAACTCTCTTTGCATTCAGTCAAGATCTTATTTTCCTGCTGTA
>NC_087201.1:90096638-90146638 GCF_015104395.2 Macrobrachium nipponense
TTCCCATTCTCAAGATTGTTCGATGCATGTTCCATGAAAGGTTGGAAGCCTGGATTTCTCGTAACACTGAGGCTGTGGAGCTTCTGAGAAATCTTAGAGAAGAAACAAGATCAGTTGAGCTGTCAGCTACGTACAATTTAGTTTTTATTGAGAGAACGGAAGGCATGTGTAAATTGTATATTAATTAAGAGTTTCAGGATGTTTTAATCGACCGAGTGGTATAGATTTTGGTAAATGATGCTTTCAGTGGAACCCGTGATTACATAAGATCAGCTTAACAACTCGGTGGGTTACTCATCTTCCTGACTTGTATTTGCCTTTAGAAGACAAAGTGAACAAACCCTTTTCTATTTAAAGTTGAGCAAATTCAACAAGTGGCTTTGGTAATCATTCTAATGCTTCCTGTCTGGAGTTTCCCTTTAGGCGCCGAAAAACGTTGATTGGATTGACACCGTCGAAAGATGTAATTTGAAGGATTCTCAACTCTTAAGTGAATATATTTTTTCCATATTTAACTTTTTTTGTTATTGACATCGCATTCACTGCATCATTTATAATATGCCTTTTTTGACGTCTTTATTTGGATTCGTTACGCCATTTGATGTTCTGGAAAATGAACCCGTCTTTGTTCTCTTGTATGCTGAAGCGATTCCAGATGCACCTCTGAGTGAGTAACTCCTTAGAACCTCCAGCTTTTTATTGATTTTATGTTTTTGTCGTTTTGTCTCCTGTTGCCGCGCCGGTGCTAAAAGATCATTTTCATATCCATGAGTGCTGTGGCCCGCGATCTGTGGCCTCCTGCTTATTTCTAGGTCGAGCGGAAAAAATAAGAGCTGGGGGCAATTGATCAGAGAATATAATATTCCTGGAAGAGTTTAAAAAAATGGGGTTCTTGTTCGCATTCAGAGTGAAATATGTGTGTGCGCTTTGTTTTTCATTGTTTTTCAAGTTTTTCTTGCATTTCGATTTCATTTTTCTTCCCTTCCCGTCGTGTTAGTCATTGATGGGGATTAGAAAAATTTTCATGTGAGGAAAATGTCATATTTTCGTTGGTACATTATGCGGTTGTAACATATATCCAAGGACGTGCTAAATTTCTTGATTCGAACATACTCATACATTCTCTATTTCTCTTGGACGTATAGTGCATATGCATATGATGTATAGTGGTCTGTGTTCGTCTGTTTGTATTCGTGTGCTCGATATTTACGGGCACATTAACGTATTTCATCTGGTTGTAAAATGTCAGAGCGTTATTAGTGTAATTTAGTAAACGGCTCGCAGATATATTAAAAAAAAAAAATAATAATAAACATCAATGTCCCAACGATTATAGGTAGGATGTTAGTTCTTCGGAAATTCCAAAGTACTCACCAGAGAGAGAGAGAGAGAGAGAGAGAGAGAGAGAGAGAGAGAGAGAGAGAGAGAGCATTCAGCCTTGAAATGTGCATACCGAGCGTACTCCTCTGATGACATCAGCCTCACAAGTATTGATATTCGCCCTCAGGCTAATTCTACTTAGTTTTTGCCTGCAAAGTAAAGCTTTGCCTTATGAATGGTGGCATTATAGCCAGGCTCTGTAGAAAGGTTGTTGGCTTATGACCTGAAGGAGTTCCAGATTTCCAGCGATGACCAGGCCAGGTGTGTCGACATTTCCGCGTACAGACAGATGAGCATCGAACGTGAAGTTCCGTTTCTGAGAAGCCAGAAAACTGCCCCCTCTTATTTGGAGGCAGAGAAGCGATTTCATATCGCGTTGCCCTTTTTCTGGGATGTTGTCAAGATAAAACTTAATACTACCCTTATTTACTGGAAGAGACTGGGAATATATTTCAAAGCTTCGAAGCTGCTGTGTACAATTTCTGATATGCATCGGAATGCAGTGGACAGCTCAGTTCTCATCAAGGAATGATCTGTTCTCAGAAGTTTAGTGGATGAGAATAGTGCTTGAATATGTAGCAGTTTCTCTCTCTCTCTCTCTCTCTCTCTCTCTCTCTCTCTAAACTCTCTCTCTCTCTCTCTCTCTCTCTCTCACAGAGCGAGCGCAATGGCCCTGCCGAAATATATAAAATAGCCAGTGCCTTCGAGAAAACGACTCTGAGAATCGTTCTCATTTCTCTTTCCCTTCCCACTTATTGCTTTCTCTTTCTTAGGCCGTCCCTGTGTTCTCTGTTCATTGAATGAGCTGCTATAGTAAGATAAAGCTGAGGAGACATTTAGGGAATTTCCTGCGTGGCCTAGGTCCTCTGTGTTGGTGTTTGAGTCTGTGTGTGTGTGTGTGTGTGTGTGTGTGTGTGTGTGTGTAAGACCCTTTCCAAGGACGTGCTTTAGCGCTGACGTCACTTTGATCTTCGGTTTCCAACCCGAGGGATGATGCTGTTTCTCCGTCGATAGATAGATAGATAGATAAACAGACACACAGACAGACGGACCGAGAGACAGAGACGGCGAGAGAATTCTTGAAAATATGAGGAGGAATATGTTTGTGGCTGGTTTGCTTCTCAGTATCGTAGCTGGGTTCATACTGGGTGATCTTGTACTTGTATGTATTTACGCAAGTGCTTGCTTGCATGCACGCACTGTAGTGTTTGTGTATATATATATATTATATATATATATATATAGTATATATTATATATATATATATATATATAAGTGTATATTATATAATATATAAAATATATATAATATATATATATAGGAGTCTTTTATTTAGGTGGAATTCCTGTATAGTAGGTATAGATATATATATGTATATATATATATATATATATAATATCATACATCCATACACATATGTATAACTGAATCACGAAAGTTAGGAACGTGATAAATCCATAAATAAGATATATGCCACGTTTATTTTTCCTTCGTGGCATATATCTTTATATAATATTATATAATAATCTTATTATATATTATATGATATATATATATATATTATATATAATTATATATAATATATGTATTGTATGTATGTCTACATGTATATGTGTATATATATACATGTGCGTGTTTATGTATGTATATGTATGCATGTATCTCACAGTTAAAGTGTGATTTGTTGACGCATCCCAACTCCAAAGGCACTCCTTTTAGTGGATGGACTTACAAGAATATGTAATAACTTGTTTTGGAATAGAGAGACGAGAAAGCCTTTATTTAGAGTACCAATCAAGTTGGTGATACGATTGACAAGTGCGACTGCCATCACGAGGTGGCTAACTGGATAAGAAGACTGTTAGTCACACTGTGATGATGAACGATGCATTTACAGTTCCCTGTTGCCTCTGTGTTGCAAAGGGAGGTTGGACTGGGAGTCATTGCATGCATCACCGAGATACGAGCCTTGGTATGTGTGTCACAGAGGAGATTATTGATTGCTTTTGTGCTGCCTTAATGCTTCTTCTTCTTCGTCTTTTTCTTCTTCTTTTTCGATCGTCCCTCCGCGAGCTTTGGATTGGAAGATTAATTTATTGCCTCTTATTACGAACAACCGATAGATAGTTCACTAAAGGAAGAAGTCACAGTTTTGAATTTGATCTGCTTCACTGTTTGGAAGTGTTTGCTCGTGTTGGTTTCAGCGTTTGAGTTTATAGAATTACTAATTTAACCAAATTGGTTACTTTGGGAGTAAAGGAAATAATCTCTGTTGTCTGTTTAAATTCAATTTATTACTGAATCCCCGTTCTAATAACCGTTGCCCATGTCGAGTGACGTGGTGAAATAAACGGCTTTTGTTTTGCCGTACATTAATTCTCAGAGTGCTTACAGGTCACTTGATACCTTATTAACTGGAGAGCTCATCCGTTATTTGAGGTTTATGTACAGCTTTTCTGATAATCCCTTGAGTATCGCCCTCAGAGCTGTCGTTTGACCATAAGCCACACCTTTGTTAATTGGTCAATATCTTGTTTACCAAAGCCATTAGAGTACGAACCGGTGTCTTCAACCTAAGATGACCTAGAACTTGTAGATTTCACTCTGCTTTGATGTGAACTGTATTTACCGAAGTCAGTTGGTATTGATTTCTACATTTCCAAGACTCCGTCTGGTTTTTTATCATTTGTTTTTGTTTCCTTTCGTTCTCGTCTCGCTTATATGTTAATTCATGATTGTATTGAATGTAGTCGTTAGCAATGCTTGGTATATTACCACGTCCCCTGATATTCGCCTTAATAGAATTTCTTCTTATGCAATCGTGACCTCATCACCATTACGTATTGGCCAGTTTTGAAGCGCCCCCCCCCCCCCCCTTTATTTTCTTTTTCTTTCAACAGTAATAGTCGTCAGTAATGGCTCATTATAAATAGACAGCAATTAATGAACTTGTTTTAATCACTGTAGTTTTATATGTAGTCAGTTCAGTTACATCGCGAATCGTGTTATTCGCGTTAAGTGCAAGACGACCCATTTCAGAGTTCACTAATAGGCTGTAGAGCTGACAGGTATCAGGTCATGTTGAGAATTGGCATTTTTTGGCTGTCATGAAAATGGACTTCATCATAAAAGAGTGTATCGATATTCATTTTTCATCCTCGGGACCTGAAGTCATTGTTCTCAAAGTGAGTTGGAGAATTTGCTGGCTTTGATCCGTGGAAGCCATCAGTAATTTGGGAGGGAGTTGTTTCTCTTGAGGTGGACCGATTGTAGTATGTGGAGGTAACGATTCGTTAGTCAAGTGGAGAGGTGAAAAAATTGGTCACATCTAAATCGATTCTCATTTTTCCTTCCCAAATGTCACGTAGTTCATGCATCTTGGAGTCGATGATGTCATGATAAAGTATAATCAGCGTTGATGAGTTGCTGAGTACTAAGTACATCGTCAATATTTGACCTTACTTTTGTGACTTTGATATGGCATGATTTTTGCTCGGACTAATTAGTTGAGGATCAGTGTCCGTCTGGTCAGGATTCCAGCCTCTCATCGTATATTCGGATGTTGTGCCCCAAAGTATTAATGTCGAATTTACCCTGCGTTGGGAATCATTTACGCCGCTGGGGGAGTCACTGTATTTGTATCTACCGTGACTTGGTTGAAAATGTATTTGATACTGGGTAATGGGGAGTTATACTCTCTTTAGGAATAGCAAGAGACTTTGAGACTTTGAAGTTCTCCGAGAAAGTTCATTGGTGACGCTTGGAAATTGTTTTCCATAACGGTGATCCATAAACTTTGTAGCACAGGAAAAAAACATAAGTGATTTTGCTGAAAGAAGTAACAATTATGAATGGAATTTACATTCCAGATCAGGCTTATTGAGATGGAATTGTCTCCTTCTCTCCCCCTCCCCTCAAAAAAATAAATAAATAGATAAATCGCAGTTCTTGCCGCAAAACCTTGTTTGGCTGAACTGTTACACTGAGAAGTCAAGACCAGAATTCAATTTTTTTCTGGAATTAAGTTCAGCAGCTCAGCTGCAACCCACTTTAACCGATGATTCCTCGTCTCTGGATGATTTTGTCGAGACCCTGATATCAGTAAACAGTGTCTGCTCTGCCCCCCCCCCTCACCCCCGTCCCCAAGGACTGCTTGCGTGTTTGTCCGTGGAAGAATGGTATATCGGAGGTTTGGTGTTTTTGATATTTTCGTATTCTCGTCTTCCTCTCATCCCAATTGGACGTTTTCCCGTGGAAGGAAAGAAAGTTGTTGTCGTTTGTCGTAGGGGAAGAGGAGAGACGGTCGCCCTTCTTAGGTGGAAGTTGATTTTTACGCTCCTGTAAAGGTTCAAATGCAGTGTCAGATCTTACAGACGAAGCTGCGGACAGCCAAACACAGTCAGTCTTACTAACGGATACGTTGAGGACCTTTATTAAATTTTTATTTAAGGTACAGTTTCCATGTAGTACTAGGGGAAAATAGTTTCTTATTTTTATCTGCGTAGAATTCCCAAGCCTGAATAAATGGAGAGGTTGTGGGCGGGGACTGGGGGGGTGCGTGTGGCAGTTAGTCAACATCCATCCTTACGGGCTGAACCGTTCATTTAGTGTTAGAAGGAACAAACTTAGGTGATTTATAACAGCTTAGTAGGATTTTCATTAGGCTTTGTGTCTTTTTGCATCTTCTCCTTAATAATTTCACCCGTTTTTATTTTTATTTTTTTTTTATAAACTTTCTCAATAGTGTTTTAACAATGCTTTTTACATCCAAATGACCTCAAGTGTAAGTTTCCGAATTTTGAGGAAAGGAGTAGACACGCTTGAAGTATTACGTCATTCGTTAATGATCACTTTTTAGTGTGGCCCGGCTGAGTCATGCAAGTGAGTTACGGAATGAAGCTGACCATTCGTGTATTGTCTTTGAAAATGAGGCGGTTCTCTGCTGTGTGGAACAAGTTTGGACAGAAATTCGAAAATGCCTCCGCCTAAATAACTGAAAATTGTGACCTTTGGGCTTGAATTCGTTCCTGTTTCAATAATTTAACTTTAGCAACTCCCCTCTCTCTCTCTCTCTCTCTCTCTCTCTCTCTCTCTCTCTCTCTCTCTCTCCTTCCTTGAGGAGCTTTAAATTTTGAGCAAGTACTTGTTCATGGTACAGTTTTTTACCTGTGGAATGACTCTCTCTCTCTCTCTCTCTCTCTCTCTCTCTCTCTCTCTCTCTCTCTCCTTGAGGAGCTTTAAATTTTGAGCAAGTACTTGTTCATGGTACAGTTTTTTTACCTGTGGAATGACTGCTCTCTCTCTCTCTCTCTCTCTCTCTCTCTCTCTCTCTCTCTCTCTCTCTCCGGAGGGTTTCAAGTCATGATGCTTTGCAGTTCAAGTACAGAAATAAGGGAAACGTGCTGCAGCTCTACATATGAATATGCAGTGCAGTTTTGGTCACCAACACTAAGAAGGGACGTAAATAGATTTGAAGAGGTACAAGCAAGAGACAAAAGTTAATTCCATCCATCAGGCAAATAGATGACCAAAGATGACTAGAGAGCCTGAACATGTATGCCTAAGAAACACGACGATTGCGAGGACAACTAATAGAGTCATTCAAAATACTGAAAGGCATAATAAAAGTAGACAGTAACCTATTTACGTTAAACGAAAACCAGGCAAGAAATAATGGATGGAAAGTAGAACTGAAGAGATACAACACATCTCATTGTGGGAACTTCTTTACATACGAAATATGTGACACATGGAACAAACTGCCACCAGAAGTTGTAAACAGCAACAGTGTGGAAGAGTTGAAAAGAAAGCTACGCAAAATCATGAGGACACTGTGAATGCGCAGTAAAACCTGCTCCTAGAGGTAAGTGAGCACACAATGTCTCCTCGGATGGACTAATAAGTCTTTGAGTCATCCTAATCCTTGTCACTCCTTGTAACGTCATAACTATTTGCAGTCCCCTTTTTGTAGGCAAAGAAAGTAAAAAAGAAGAGCTTTGAGAAATCGTGGAGACTGTTTAAGAAATAAAAGGTGTTCAAGACGCAGCAGACGAACAGGAGATGAGATGAGCCTCCGTATCCGCATGACCAGCTTCCAGTGCTTCAGATCCGTCAACTCGACAGAAACTGATCGTTGTATTGCGATAGAACCCATTCGGTGTCACAACCGCCTTCCTTCCTGCTCACACTCAGTTATGCGCACACTTGCATGCATGAACTCACTGACGCACATTCCCTAATCAGTTCGCTCACATTGGATATTCATGATTTCATTTGAAGTGCAATTATGATGTGCTTTAGTTATATATATATATATATATATATATATATATATATATATATATATATATATATATATATATATATATATATATATATATATATATATATGCCTGTTCAGCCGAATCAGTTCGAAGGAATTAAATTGCTCAAGACGTTAGCGAATTAATTTTACGATTTGGTTGTTCGTGGGCGTTTTTTAAAATCCTTTTTTGGGGTTAGACCTGTTCGTAAGTCTTGGGATTATTATTTTTATTTTGTGTATTGTCTGGATATTTATTATGCCTTTTCCTTGATGTTTTTACGAATGAGCTGTCTTCGGCTCTGTTTGCATTGTGTCTTCACGATAAAATCATCGCTTGAGAAATCAGTCTGATACTGTTTTGCATTCAACTGCGTTAATTTGGCCAGCTCTTTGTTACCCTCGTCAGATCGGGTACGAAGGAGTGTCGAGCCTGGTGTTTGTCGGAGTTTCCCCGGTCTGGGTACATTGGGTTTGCCATCGAGAGAGTCCTCCTCCTCCTCCTCCTCCTCCTCCCCCTCCTCCTCCTCCTCCTCCTCCTCCTCCTCTTTCTCTATTATTTAGATTTATATAAAAAAATACTAATTCTTAGGATATTGCATAATTTGGAAGCTTTTGTGGCTGGCCTCTCGTTCGGAGACAAATATATATTCTGATTTGGTATTGTTCTTATTCTTGTTTTTATTGTTATTCCACCCTTAGGGTGGGGGGGGGGGGGGGGGGGTGGGGGGGGTGGGGGGGGGGGGGGGGGGGCCGTTGGTGCCGTCAGTGCACCTCATGTGGTTCACTGTCGGCATTACTTAAAAGTTTTCAGCGTCCCTTCGGCTCCTAGCTGCAACCCTTTTCGTTCCCTTTACTGTAGCTCCTTTCATATTCTCTTTCTTCCATCTTACTTTCCACCCTCTCCCAACAACTGATTCATAGTGCAACTGCTTTGAGGTTTTCTACGCCTTTCAAACATTTTTACAGTCAATTTCCGTTTCAGCGGCGAATGATCTCATAGGTCCCAAGGTTTGGCCTTTGGCCTAAATTCTCTATTCTATTCTATTATTGTTATTCTTATGGTTGTTTTTAGATTACACGACTTCCTGACCATTCTTTGTTGTAGAGGTGATGTCATTAATCCGCAGAACTAACTGCCCTTCAGCAAAACAAAAGAGGAAGAAGTATCTGAGCTCATTAGGTGTATGCAAATAGATGTGTGTGTGTACTCAGACACACTAGTATACTCTGTATTATAGAAAGTTCGTAGTATAGAAAGTTCAGTGTACATCCAGATTTTTTATTTATCAGTTCTTTTGGGCAACACTCTGACCTCAGTGTACCTATCTCGTATGACCGCCTTTGTACTTTGCGATATTTCTTCTCGAATTGTATTAGTAAAGTTATTGTCACGGTAGAAATACTCATTTCAGCTTTACTGAAGCAGAATTATTTAAATGTACTGCAGTTTATAAAATAACGGAAAAACAAAAGTACAAAGTCAAAAATAGTTGTAATCAATCAGGATTAAACCCACATCTGCTAACATTTAAAAAGAATTTGATTTTAAACAACTTCTCTTCTTGATTTAAGGGTAAGTAATACCTATAATCCTCCCTCTGCGGACGTTTCGTCAATTGTCAAAGGTTTTATTTCCCTCCCCATAAAAAAAGTGAAAGCGTTTAAAACAGCTGCGACGTTGAAGAAGTTAGCTTCTTTGGCTCCTGGAGAGAGCCACCTTGCATTTAGCTGCCAAATTTTATCCTTGCGCAAAAGAATCTTGTTAGGAGCCTCAAAGGAAACAGCAAACGGGGCTCCGAAGGCTGGTTCTCTGAAGGGTTCCTTGCGCCTCAGACATTCCTAGGCGGAATTTTGAAGTTCTTAAAGAAGAGGAAGCTTCTCTCTCTCTCTCTCTCTCTCTCTCTCTCTCTCTCTCTTCTCTCTCTCTCAATGTTGTAAGATTTATTTATTTATTTTTGTGCACATACTTGCGTCTGTGTACTTCTTTGTAGTATTGGAAGATTATCAAACTGCATAATATATCTGTAAGAGGAGTAGACATGAGAATATTCCGAGACATATTCTTAATGAATCCAGGCACAATTTCTTTGGTATATAATGTGATATACAATAATTCATTATATATATTATATATATATATACATACATACATACATACATACATACATACATATACGTACATCATATCAAATAACGTACATAATATACAAACAACGTACATATATACAACACATTTTATATATCTATATATATAATATATATATAGTATATGTATGTTTATGTACAACTGAATCACAAAGTTCGGAAACAACGTGATAAATCCATAAACCTAAGGTTTAAGCCACAGAAGGGACGATTGTACGTCGAAATATCTCGTGGATACTCCGTCTAAGTGTATGAAAGTGAAGTGTGAATGCGTAAAAGGTGGACTATTTGAGTGATTAGATTTTTTTCCATGGTCCGATCCTGGCCTGTCGTTCACCCAGCTTTATTTATTTTTGTGCAGGGCCATGCTTGGTCCCAAAAGGGCCTGGGGCTAACAACTTCATCCCTAGAAACCAGTATACTTCATCTCGGCCAATAGGAGCGAATGCAGTCTCCAGTCGCACTGAAAGTTGAACGCCATCCCTTGGGCTGCTCTTATCTCCGAAGAAAAGGATTATAAATTTCAGTTATGGAGTTTTGGCGTTTTTTTTTTCCCTAAATCTCTTTGCAATTTTTCTAGTGCATGTAGATCTCTTTCACCGCCAGTACCCAAGAGCTTATGGACGGTTTACAGTGACCACATAGGTCCCAGAGCTTGGCCTTTAGCTTAAATTCTATATTCTTTCCTTCTTTCCCTCACTGGATAATCCAGTGATATGTATCTTGTATACTCCTTTGGTGATCGAGAAACTCTTGACATTTCGGGCAATTTTGAGACAGTTTTGACCTTTTTTTTTTATTTGAAATGTTATATTCACGCTTCTAATGTGGTTCGAAAACTTATCTTTGTTTATTTTCCTCTTATTACTCTTTTTCAAGTTATGTATATTACTCTTTTTCAAGTTATGTATTCCACGATTGATACCAGAAGGTAGTCTTATATTTCATAGTTGATGGTTCATATGAAATTGATATCTTTTTGCAGTTTTCAACGTAATCCAGTGATTGTGAAAAAAAAGAAATAAAAAGTTTCCCTCGTCATTTGATGTTTGATGGGAATAATTTGTTTTGGATGGAAAAAAGTGGAAGACATTAGGAGTGAGGATTCAGAGGGCACTGTAAATAGCTGCAATTGCAGAAAAGTGGAAGTTGCATTTCACGAAGATTTTAGTATGAAAACGGTATTTTTTCTATCGACTGAAGTCTCATTGTTCCATTGCAGTAGGCTTTTGTAATGCTTATACCTTCATTGTACTCGGGTTCTTTTCTTTTCTTTTGTAGTATCTTCAGGATACAAATTGGTTTATGCTTTTTTGCAATAACCCTATTCTAGAAATATATATAAGCCATAGCGCCGCTATTTCTTTTCGATTTGTGGAAGCGTAATGCCTCTGATTGTCTAATCATCGTTCGCATGAGTAACGCACCACGGATTAAAATCGAAGTTATTACAATATCTCTATCAAAACTTTAATTGTTCAACAACTAATGCGAAAAATATGTCTTATGGATTTACCGCTACTGAGAAAAATAATTCTCTCTCTCTCTCTCTCTCTCTCTCTCTCTCTCCTCTCTCTCTTCAATCTCTCTCTCTCACTCTCATCTCTCATCTCCTCTCTCTCTCTCTCTCCAGGTCTTAGTTCTACCTTGTGCTCCGTGAGAACTGGTGAAGTAATTCTGTGAAAACTGTCTGCTGTGATAATAAGTGAAAGCCATTTCTGCCATTTTGCCCTTTATGGAAAGTGAATATTCTTTCTCTCGAAATATAAAAAAGCTTTTTCAAAAATGTACTCGCAGGCATTTTAGCCTGAGTCTTCTCGAGGGACTCCTACAAATGTCACAACGAAATGCAGTCTCGAAATTAATAAATGTAGCTTTTCGTGCTCTCGATTTTCTTCTCTGCACTTGTTGTTGTTGATGTTGTTGTTTATTGTTCCCCGGAGTTGATGTTCATTGCAGTCGGTGGTGTTCTTTGCGGTTGTTGATGTTCTTTGCAGCTGCTGCTGCTGTTCTTCATTGTTCCTTGCACTGGATGTTGTTCTTTGCAGTTGTTGGTGTCCTGTATTGTTCTTTGCAGTAGCTGTTGTTCTTTGTAGTTGCTGCTGTTCTGTGTCTGTGTGTTTGTCTTGACAGTAGGCGTCATACTCCTGCAGATATTTGATGTACTTTGTTACTTGCGTCTTCAAAGTTTCAAACTGAGACAACAGCAACCGCCTCAGTTTTTCATGTCCATGTTGACCTAAGCAGAGAACGCAGCACGTAGGCTACTTGGCGGTTATTAAGCCTTGGCCGGTTGCTGTCATGGCGGGGAATGCATATGGGGCTGCCATACTCCATTAAGGCTCGTTGAAAACCGGAAGGTTCGTCGTCACGCCTTCCGAGAGAAGAAGACCAATAGGTTAGTCGGTGTATTTAATGTTGTAAGTAGAGGAGTAGAGATCATCGTCACTTTAAACACAAATAATTCAGTTTCCTTTTGTAAATAGTTCGTGAAATGCAGACGATATTAGAATTTCAGTCTTTGAAAGCAAGTCGTCATTTTAATTGTAGATAACAAACTTAGTAACGGAGGAGTTTTGGCGGTCGTGTTCCAAATGATGATCTGGTCGAAATGATGGTCCTCCGTCGTATTTCTATCCTTGCTCATCTTAGGACTTGGGTCTCGGAACCAACTTTTAGAAGGACGAGAGAGAGAGAGAGAGAGAGAGAGAGAGAGAGAGAGAGAGAGAGAGAGAGAAGACCCCTTTTTGTCCTTCATTTCTCGTTTGCCTTCCATTAGAAGTCTCTCGTCTCTCTCTCTCTCTCTCTCTCTCTCTCTCTCTCTTCTCTCTCTCTGGTCTTGTTGAATGCCCATTCCTTAGACAAATAGTGATAAGAAATACGACAAAAAAAGCTCTCTCTCTCTCTCTCTCTCTCTCTCTCTCTCTCTCTCTCTCTGCGTGTGTGTGTGGGACACAAGCACAGCGCACTTGCAGTTGCAGTATAATGGGTTTGTAATGCCTCAGCATATAACACAGAGGAAGAAAAGAGAGTCCTTTTTGTGCCATTGTATTTTCTGCTTGCCTGGTTTCTCCTTAATATTCTTCTGGCCAACTCGCACATTCCGGGATGTATAAAGTAATGGAAATTGTCAACTAAGTGGCCATTAAGGAACTGCCAAGGGTTTTGTTTTCCCCAAGAGTTTTCGAACCCTTTTTTTTTCATGCCTTCGTGTTTGACTCTCTCTCTCTCTCTCTCTCTCTCTCTCTCTCTCTCTCTCTCTCTCTCTCTCTCTCTCTATATATATATATATATATATATATATATATATATATAATGTGTGTGTGTACATATGTATGTATACATGTAAGTGTAATCTCTTAAAAATAGATTAACAACACCAGAATGAGAGAAATTGGCTGTTATGATCGTCAAATCTTTTGTGATGTTGAATCATGGATGAAAACGTTTGCCGGAAACTTCCGTTGCTTCATACGCCATCTCATGATGCTTTGAAATCTATAACGGATGTTGTGTGTGTATGTTATTTATGTGTGTTACATAGCTATATGATGCAGAGAGAAATTTATGAATGGCTTTACCCAAGTGAGGTTATGATTGCGTCTTTGAGGGCCTCCTGATTTGTCGATGTCCAATATAACTGTTGTATGAATCTCTCTCTCTCTCTCTCTCTCTCTCTCTCTAACCTCAACGGTCGTCCGACAGCTATAGTTTCTAATTCACTGCTTAGGTCAAGAAAGACTGGATTTTAGGGAAGATGCCTTTCTATCGCCCCCTTCTACACTGTTGGAGATTCGAACTTTTTGGTGGGCTTTTAGATGTACTCTTCTACTGTTTTTACTTTACCCTGTTGGACTAATCTGTGAAAGGTATGTGGAACAGACGTGTTTTATAATTTTCCTTGGACAACTTTTTTTTTCTGATTTAAAATAACACTGTTTTACAAAGCTCTCAAAGACATAATGATATCTATAGACACGCTTAAGAAAGCGTTATATAATTGAGTTCAATTTTGGTTCTGTATCAGTGTATAGTACAGTCCAGTATTAAATGATCTGAGGAGCCATATCTCTCCTGTAACTGGGAATGTTTTCATTAATATTTATCAGTGTTGTCAAAACTTTATGGAAGGTCAAAGGTTTGAGCGAAGATGCACTGAATTACTACCTAAAAATATTCACTTTGTATTTTACTCATTTGTTTTTATAATTTGTTAAACTGTTAGTTTATCTTTTTTTTATTTCCGAATAACAGATCTCTTCTTTCTGTATTTTCTGCCATGGGTCTGTTAGTTCTTTCAAATGAATCCCATAATATTCTTTGGAAGATTGAATTTCAAGTTAATTGCTGGCCCCTCTTGTCTTGTTCCTTATGAATCGAGGTTTATCTTCTGAATAATAATAATAATAATAATAATAATAATAATAATAATAATAATAATAATAATGAGTGAAGATGTTAAATGATTTCGCGAGCACGAATCGAAGGTTATGTCGTTTCCTGACGAAGAAAGCAAGTCATGGAAGGAGAACGACCAACATTCCCGATCCGTGGGGCACTTGAGGCTAATGCGTTAGAGTCATCAGGTGAAGGGAAAGTATTACTTAATTAGAGGCCATTGAGCCAGTTCTGGGGAGGAGTGGATTTTTTGGGAGCTCCATAAAGGTGTAGAAGTTTTTTTTTTTTTTTTTATGGGTAAGAAGGAAAAGTCCTTAAGGATTCTTTCACGATGATGAAAATGTGGAACTTCAAATGGCATCAAGGAGCAATTGTTCATTCTTATCTCAAGAAGCTTAGTGGAAACAAAAGGTTAGTGCATCCCGTAGGGAGACAGTGCAGTCACTGTACCTTACGCGGTTCTTTGCTGCAGTGACCCTTCGTACCTTAGTTACAACCACTTTCTTTCCTTTTGCTATACCACCGTTCTTATTTTCTTTCTTCCATTTTCAGCGACGAATGACCTAATAGGTCCCAGCGCTTGGCCTTTGGCCTCAATTTTATATTCTATGGGGTTAATGGAAAATTAAAATAAAAAGTGTAAACCCCATTAAAATGCCCTTGTGTTTAATTTTCACTTTTGGAATGAGTGTCCCGTTATCTGAGGGTTTTGTAAGTGCTGCCGATCGGTTTCAACGTTTAGAAATATGCGTGAGTATTAGAGAAGCGTTTTGAAAGGTGACAACTCACCCGGAACTGTTGAGCGGTAGAAAAAAGTCAATTGCCAAACTGTATTATAATTAGCACCTTGCTTACAGATGGTGACAGTCATGTCGACCCAGTTTGTTTACTGTATATCGTCCGTTTGGGGGGTGGGGGATGAGAAAGGTGAATGTGTCAAGAGCGACTTGATAGAAACAAGAAAGCGATGATAAAATCACCGTTGATGCAGAGAACTCACAAGGGTCGATATATTAGCTAAGGAACCTGTTTTGTGGTATTTGATTTCCTTGTTTGTTTATTTTCCCGTAATATCCTATCATTCCCCATAATTTACTTTTGCGAGTGTTGTGCTTCGTTATTTTGGAGCTGATATCACACGGTGGAAGCTTTGACGATTCTCTCCGAGTCTTTCGTGATTCATTCCAGTCTTTAATATGCGTCCGTTGATGGATTGGAATTCCGGAATGAAATGCCGCTGTATGGCAGAGTGAAATGTTGAGGCATTGTTCCTAATAATGGGTGCCGTCAGACTGGAAGAATCACTGTCCATTTTGCCGGGAACGAACAACCAAATGAAATCTGTCCCTTGTCGCAACCATCAGGTTTATTTCTTTACCCTTTTTTCATATTTTCCTTTGTGTCATTCCTATTCGAAATGAAAACGTTATTTTACATTATTTTTCAAGTATTTCGGAGTCGGTGCGTTTATTCTGGGCAACGCGAACGGTAATCTCAAGAGTGTGAATATTCACCGTAAAGGCTCCACACCTCTCGTTTCGTTTGTTTCCCAGAGAGAAGAAAAGTCCTTCGGAAACAAAATTCGAGAACCGAGTGAAAGTTGGTAATATTAGCAGTGAGAGAAGAGCGGGGGAGGGGGGACGGGGGAAGGAGGGGGGAAGGGGGCATCGCGTTGTGGTGGCGTGTTTGGTTGTCTGGCGAGTGTTTAAACGGAAATGGTTGGGGGCGATTTGGTGTTTATTGACAGAACTGCTTTCTTTCCTATTGCTTGGAGTCTCTCTCTCTCTCTCTCTCTCTCTCTATTCGCCAGGGGAAAAGGAAATCTCTTTTCTGTGCCGTTTGTCTACTCGCTGGAATTTTTCAGCGAACTGAAATCTGACTCCATTGACATGCGAAGACGTTAAGGTATTTTCAGTTGATTCCAAGAAGGAAAGCATCTCTTTTGCTGTAAGTTATATTTAGAGTTTCATTTTTATGGCTTGGTCATATTTCATCTCCTACCAGGGCGATGCGAGTCACGCATCAGCCATTTTCAAGACTAGAGAGAGAGAGAGAGAGAGAGAGAGAGAGAGAGAGAGAGAGAGAGAGAGAGAGAGAGAGATCCCCAAGTGCTGTTCTGCCAAGAGTGAAATCCTCTCAGAAATCCTGTTGTGGAATAGATGTAGCTCAGAAGGGGAATCCTGGGTTTCGTGAGGACTCAAAAGTTCGGCTTTTGCAATTCAACAGTCGATGCAGCTATTTTGTCTCTCCTGGTTCTTTGTTCTTTGTGTTTTCACAACGGCAGTTTTAGCAGAAAGGGTCTTTGCTGCTGTATCCTTGCGCTGACAAGACTCCCTGTATCGATTTTGAGAGCCTTTGATCGGTGAAGTTATTAGTTGCAGAAACTGGGAAGCTGTCTCTGGTAGGAGACATTTTTTTTGGATGGACCTTTTTTTTTTTGGGGGGGGTTTGTATTTGCAGTGCTTGCAACAATTGTTATAAAGAAGTAGGTGTGTTTATGTCCTGGTGCTGTTTGTGATTTTACTTGTAGTCAAAGATTACGTCCCTGCAGTATGCAATGTTAACATGATAAAAGTTCCGTATTGATATACGCTCGATATGTATTTGTTTCTTTGTATAACATCTGCTCTCTTTTCTAATAGCTGTGTTTCTTATTACTTTCTGTTACTTCTTTCCACTGAACACCATATTTTTGGAAGCTGGAATTTCAAGTTAATGGCCCCTGTGGGCTTGTTCCATATTACTGGGGTTCATGCTTTTAAATAATAATGAATAATAATATAATAATAATAATCATAATAATATCAATAATATTAATCAATTAGTATTGTCTTACATATATGTGTGTGTACATTGTATGTACTTAGACGTAAATCAATATTATAAAAAACATTTATGGTCAATATTTCTATCATTATGCGGGTTGATGCATACCTGAAGTAATTGTAAGGTGTAGTACTGAATATGTTTGTAATCATGTTTCGGCAGGAACAGAGCTGGGTTGATATATCAGAAATCAACAGAAACGTTATTTACTGGGGAAAGATGTGAGAAGGATGTATAATAATACTGTATCAAGGTCATCTTTGTAGTTTACTTATTTAGAATCAGATCCTCCTGAATGTTCATAGTTATTGGTAAGAATTTAGATTAAGGTGAAAATATCTTCCCGTTGCCAGGGTCCCATTCTAATATATGTGAAAACAAACTGTTGTATTACTACTGCTACTATGATAAGTGGAAACAAATTTATATGTAATATATATATATATATATATATATATATATGTGTGTGTGTGTGTGTGTGTGTGTGTGTGTGTGTGTGTGTGTGTGTGTGTGTGTATGTATATTTATACATAACTGTAACTCATGCCATACTTTTCGTGTGGTGCAGAGAAAATAGCATATTTATTTGTGGTGAATATTTATAATGGCGAACTGTTGAACTATTTAGTGCCCAACTCATATTGCGGTTTGTTTTCGTGAACAATAAGTTACAGCCAGTCAGCTTTAATTTGATACTAGAATGAGTATTCTGGCGTGAAAGTTAACACTTCGTTGACCGATCTAAATATCGTTTGCGGAACAAATTCTCATGAGAGTGCCATCATTTTTTCTTTCTTGTCTTCAGATTGTTATGATGCGATTTCTGGCATAGACAGAATGAAAGTATGTTCGTCACAGCGGCTGTCAAATATTTCCACTTAATGTGTTGGAGAACCATCGGAACTATGAATATTCTATGAATTTTTGACATCATGGCGTCAAGTTAATTCATCTATGATTACAAAATTGACAAGTGAAAATTGAGCTGCATTTAAACTATTCATGCCAGGAAGTAGCAGGGGAATCTTGCCACCCGGGACGGGACATTTAGTTAGTTAGGTCATTTTGAAAAATGCCTTTAACCCTCTGGATATAAATCAACAGGTTTCCTTCTTCAGAATGAAGACGCTATTTGTTTAATTAAGGTTCTTAATGGGTTCCTTAATTACCATCCGTAATTAGATCTGTTCTCCTCGTAGCTAATAGGTTGTATGTGAAATTTAAAGGCTCTTAAGTCACATATGTTTATTTCACGTCTGTTTATATATATATTTACGTGTATGTATATATATATATATATATATATATATATATATATATATAAAATCCGAATTGATCTGTTTTGTCTTCCCCCGGGGACAGTAGAGGAGACATGACACAGCCACCCACCCCCTGCAAACCAGTTTGTCCGCCCAGGTTTAGCGCGTGGTAGATAGGAGTGTACGGGAGGGTTGGGGAGACGCCATCCTCCTGTAAACCTGTGTATCCGGCCTGGTTGGAGGCGGGTAGATAGGGTATCGGGAGGGTAGTGGAGACAGCAACGCTGTGATCCAGTGCGCTAACAAGCTCGTAACTTAATAAGATGTATGTGACTACTATATCCTGTTTCCCCTTTCTGAACAGTAACTAACTGATATGGTACAATACTCACGCAGACATACTATATACATATATTAATGCTTTAACTGACACATATATATTACATATATATATATGTATGTATGTATAGCCATTCAATATGTTTTTAATGCCTCGAGCCACAGATGGTAGCACTTCTGGCTGTAAAATTTATCATGTGTCGCTGCAGAGAAAATAAACCTTCCCTTAATATGAAATGGACAGATTCTTTTATAATCCACAAACAAGGCACACGCGGCTCATCCTTTATCATTTTTTAAAGGATGGGTAAGACGAATATTTTATGCTGCGGTTGTCTGAAATTTTTATTTGGGGGGGTAGGGGTGGGGGAAGGTTCGAAGGTTTAGGAGAAGGGCGACTACTACTCCCCCATTCCTTGTTATCTTGTATGACTTCTACTGTAAAAGCTGCATTTTGAAATATGGATTTTTACAGAATTTTTAACCCCTTTTTTTCTTTGCAGGTAAGTTATGTCTACGTTGTCTGTCATTGGTTGTACGCGCCTCCGATGTGACCAAAGAGGTGAGGGGTTTCGATTGTTTGTCCTGAGTGAAAGGGAGACTTTAAAGTGACAGTTCTCGCAATTTTATAAACATAAACCAAAACAACAGTTGAAAATGATGTGGTTTGATGTTATTTTTTGTACAAACATTATTAATGCGAAGGTGAGATTTGCAAGTGTGTTTTTCCTAAGTTGATATTGAACGCTGAAATGTATCTTATATTAACGGAAGTTGTACTATGAGCCATCCTTTATTTTATGATGTTTTGTCCATTATGTCTGCTCACTAGTATTTCATTTTGCATTTTTCACTGCCACCGCTTAGTTATAAATTATTAAGCCTAGTAAAACCCACCTGTTATATTTCAAGTTTCTTTTATTTTAAATTTTTTGAGAGTGGAAGAATGCGTAGTAATAACACCCGTGTGACTTTTGTAGAGCTTTTTGTAAAGAAGAATGTATTTGTTGAAAGCCCTGAAATTCCCTCCTGAGTAAGCGTGAATTCTCTCTCTCTCTCTCTCTGACAGTGAGGAAGTATCCACTGTGACACTTAGTGGAACGTTCTGGGTAAGAGAATGTCAAATGAACTACCATGGGTCATGATAAAGAAAGTGGACAACTGCTGCTCTTAGTTGGTGTTACGGCTTCACTTCTCACTCCTCTATCTCGTGCTTCTTCCTCTTCTTCTTCTTCTTCTATCTATCTCCATCGACGTTTAGTTTTACTACTTCGTTTTCTTCTTCTTCTTCTCGGACATTAATCTTCCCATCCTACCTTTTTAGGATGACTCTTACTCCCCTGATCACTGTTCCATACAAAGAGAGATAATGGACGATCTCTCGAGGGAGTGGATGGATAAGGAGTGAGAAGCTTTGGGAAGGTGCGAAAGAATTTTTCCTGTATTTATTTCCATAGTGTGTGTGTGTGTGTGTGTGTGTTCGTGCTGCAGTAGTTTTGTGGCATCATTCTTATGTTTAAGTAGGCAGAAGGAGATTTTTTTTTTTAGTACGTCCATGATTGTTATATTCGAGTTAGTGGTACTGTTTCAAAGCTAACTACTTGATGAAAATGATCACATTCCAAGTGTTTATAGGAACATGGAAAATGCGTTTTGGGCATATATATACGTGTGTGTATGTATGTATGTATGTATTATATATAGACATAAAAATGGAAATGAACACTTGTTTCACAGAAATATGATGTGAGTATGAGTTTTCTGTTACATTATCTTTCGTAGGAAAACTGCAATGTAATCTGGTTTTCAGCTCTATTCAGTGATTTAAGAATTACTTTTAAGAACTCCGTAGAGGTGTTTTAATTTTTATTGTTGTTTGTGTGTGCGTGTTTTTATTTTATTTTATTTGTTTTTACGAAAAAATATGATTTTCCAGTATTCACCTAACTACATATGCTGAAGTACATCGAGAGAGAGAGAGAGAGAGAGAGAGAGAGAGAGAGAGAGAGAGAGAGAGAGAGAGAGAGAGAGAGAGAGAGAGAGTAAACAACTCGATTCAGGAAGGTCTATATAGTTACTATGGAAGAAACAATTTGTGGTATGTCAAAAGATGTAAGCAAACTGTGTACCGCCAGGGGTGTTCCAAGGGGTAGCAGTCTACTACTTAATTATACATCAGTGTACATTGATTGATCTGCTGCAGTTATACTTACAGTATAAACTAACCTGTTGTAGCTGGTTTGCTCGTGAAGCCAGCGATTTAATCCAGCGGAAGTACAGTGCAGAGATATCAGAAACAGTAGCAGAAGGACGAAGGACGAAATTAACACTTAATTGTGAGTCCGATGCGATGCAATGCAGCGAAGGTATTTCCCTGGTTTATGCCATGCCTTGTGTTGTTGGGAATAGCATCGCAGGTGAGCTCTGTGTGTGTATGTTTGTTTGTGTGTCTCACCTGTCATGATTCCGTGCTGATCACCAGACCCGTCAGCTGAAGGATCTGCTGACTTTGTACTCTTAAAAAAATGACCTTGATAATGGGTATTAACATCGCATGGTTTCGTTGCTGTTAATCAGGCTGGATCTTATTCAGTTGAGATGATTTATGTATTGCAGGTCATCATCGTTGCAGAAGTGATAGTACGCACGCGATCGGGGATGAAGCGGAACGAACGAACGATTTGCAGTCTTTCATGTTGTTTTCGTAAAGCTGCAACTCCGGGAAGTTACCCTTATCTCTAATACGGCTGCGATGATGATGAGCCGTGACTGCTCATTTTTTATCTTCGAATCCTTGTACTTGAACACTCTTCCACTTCCCACCCTCCCAGGCCCCTTTCCCTGTGCCTTCCCTTTACCGTTCGAGCTGATGCATTGTCTTTTGTGAGTGAAAGACGAGAGAGAGAGAGAGTATGAAAGTATATATTCCACTGGGGCCTCATGGAAGCATCCTTTACACGCTTCCATTTTCCAAATGGATCTTCTGACTCGTTATATATACTCGGGAGGATTGGTTACTCCTCCCTCTCCCTCCCCCCCTTCCTTCCCTTCTCCCTCCCCCTTCGCCCCCTCTTCCTCCTCTTCTTTCTTTCTATCCTTAGAAGAGCCTTTGAATTTTAACATCCCTTTTCTATTTGAGAGAGAGAGAGAGAGAGAGAGAGAGCTCGTGTGTTCATGAGACTGTCATTCGGTTTTTAATCTTATGTATATAACTGGTTTAAATAAAAAGAAATCTGCTGAGACGTGGATGGTGAATATAATCTTTAGCCAACAAATTTATCAACATTCGTTTTCTGAAAATAATTTTACACCGATACGATTTTTTTTAGTCTACTGATATTTAAGCATTGGATTTAATTAATAATCGAGGAATTACACTTAAAAGGAAATGACAGTAACTCGTGTTATAATATTTGTGGAGTGTGAGTTAAACACACACGCACACACAAGTGTATATTTATATATGTGTGCATAGTTGTGTGTGTGTGTGTGTGTGTATATATATATATATATATATATATATATATATATATATATATATATATATATATATATATATATGACTGGTAAAAATGTTCTGTTACAACAGAATTCCATCTAATAAAAGGAGCCCATAAAAACACCAAGATATATAGAGAAAAGTATTATATTTCAGAGACTGCTGTCTCCCTCTTCAGGTAGATGAATGAGAAAAGTTTACAGAAAAGGTGGTATTTATACCAAGAGGTTCATCCACAGGCAAGCCAATTTAGGTTACCCCCACTAATAATCTTCCTTTAATCTTCTTAATGAAAATCTTGTCGGTCGTATCTGAATCCCATGCTCCTTTTGAGATGTTCATTACCTGCCTCTCTTTTATTAAGGCCGATTCCATCATTTGACTCTTGTACCGGCAGTTGCTGCTATAAATTATACATGACAAATTCCAGTTTATTCTATGGTTATGTTCATTTATATGGTTGAAAATAGCTGAGTTCTGTTGTCCATACCTAACTGACCGTTTGTGTTGTACCAGTGTCCTTGGGGGATGTCTTTTGTTGGACGTTAATCAGGGATTTGGCTAAGGTGTTTGGGTTAGCAAATGCAAAAGGGTTAGATTTTCCGAGGGTCTGAGTCACCTTCTTAATCGTGTCCAGGTGTGGAATTTTTATTTTATTGTTGGGTGTATCTCTGGTCATGTCTTTGGGGGGTCAGTAGAAAATTACGTTTGCTTTGTGAATTGCTTTCTCAATTATATGGTCAGGATACTTTAAAGATGAAAGTTGCTTACGAATTAGTTCAAATTCTTTTTCCAGGAAATCTGGGGAACAAATTCGTAATACTCTTAAGAACAGGTTGCTGGCTACACCTATCTTGATAGTATTGTCATGATAGCTAAAGTAGTGAATATATGAAAGTGAGAACGTTGGTTTTCTGTATATGGTAAATTTGTATTCTGTCGTGTCTCTGATTATTAAAACATCAAGAAAAGGAATTTTATTGTCTGTTTCCCATTCAACTTTAAATTTGATGCTGGGCACTAATGTGTTTAATTTTGAAAGGAATTCATTAAAATTGCCCCACCTAGTATTCCAAAATGTTAGAATATCATCTACATATCTCATCCACAGCATGTTTTTGGGTTTTATTGCATTTATTACTGTAGTTTCAAAGTATTCCATGTAGATTTTGGCTAAAACAGGACTTAAAGGACTACCCATACTGCACCCGAATTTTTGCTTGTAGAATGATTCCCTGAATGAAAATACGTTATTAGATGCACATAATTCAACTAACTTTATTATTTCGTCAAGCGCCAATGGGAAATTATCTGAATAGGGGGATAACTTTTCCCTCAAAAACTGAAGAACGTCCTGTACTGGTACATTGGCACTTGACAAAATAATAAAGTTAGTTGAATTATGTGCATCTTATAACATATTTTCATTCAGGGAATCATTCTACAAGCAAAAATTCGGGTGCAGTATGGGTAGTCCTTTAAGTCCTGTTTTAGCCAAAATCTACATGGAATACTTTGAAACTACAGTAATAAATGCAATAAAACCCAAAAACATGCTGTGGATGAGATATGTAGATGATATTCTAACATTTTGGAATACTAGGTGGGGCAATTTTAATGAATTCCTTTCAAAATTAAACACATTAGTGCCCAGCATCAAATTTAAAGTTGAATGGGAAACAGACAATAAAATTCCTTTTCTTGATGTTTTAATAATCAGAGACACGACAGAATACAAATTTACCATATACAGAAAACCAACGTTCTCACTTTCATATATTCACTACTTTAGCTATCATGACAATACTATCAAGATAGGTGTAGCCAGCAACCTGTTCTTAAGAGTATTACGAATTTGTTCCCCAGATTTCCTGGAAAAAGAATTTGAACTAATTCGTAAGCAACTTTCATCTTTAAAGTATCCTGACCATATAATTGAGAAAGCAATTCACAAAGCAAACGTAATTTTCTACTGACCCCCCAAAGACATGACCAGAGATACACCCAACAATAAAATAAAAATTCCACACCTGGACACGATTAAGAAGGTGACTCAGACCCTCGGAAAATCTAACCCTTTTGCATTTGCTAACCCAAACACCTTAGCCAAATCCCTGATTAACGTCCAACAAAAGACATCCCCCAAGGACACTGGTACAACACAAACGGTCAGTTAGGTATGGACAACAGAACTCAGCTATTTTCAACTATATAAATGAACATAACCATAGAATAAACTGGAATTTGTCACGTATAATTTATAGCAGCAATTGCCGGTACAAGAGTCAAATGATGGAATCGGCCTTAATAAAAGAGAGGCAGGTAATGAACATCTCAAAAGGAGCATGGGATTCAGATACGATCGACAAGGTTTTCATTCAACCAACACTTAAGAAGATTAAAGGAAGATTATCAGCGGGGGTGACCTAAATTGGCTTGCCTGTGGATGGACCTCTTGGTATAAATACCACCTTTTCTGTAAACTTTCCTCATTCATCTACCTGAAGAGGGAGACAGCAGTCTCTGAAATATATTACTTTTCTCTCTATATTTTGGTGTATATATATATATATATATATATATATAAAATAATATATATATATATATATATATATATATATATAAATAAGTCATATCACATTACTGTGATTCATATACATACAACGAGCTACAATGTCCTTTAATATCTAATTCGCTCTACCTCGGAATTAATATATTTTCATATATGCTTAACCGAAGGGGAATTTTTTCTCGATAATAGATTTGAATGTCTCCTGCGTTCGCGCCCAGGTACAGGTAAATCTATTATCGAGAAAAATTCCCCTTCGGTTAAGCATATATGAAAATATATTAATTCCGAGGTAGAGCGAATTAGATATTAAAGGACATTGTAGCTCGATGTGTATATATATATATATATATATATATTATATATATATATATATATATATATATATATATATATATATATATAAAGTTGGAAAAGTGAGAGGAGGTTAACGTAGTATTTTCCTGGTTATAGGTAGCGTGTGTGTGTGTGTGTGTGTTTTAATAGAACTCTTGCTACTGAAGCTGTTCACAGTTTTAGTGCTCTCTTGCATGAAAGGCTCATTAGACGAAAATAATGCAAGAGCGAACGTTAGGCAAGATACAGAATTATATAACGTTTTTGAGTATTCTGTGAGGGCGGGGCTTTTCGTAAAAACCTTTTTTTTTTTATCCTTTGGGTGCCTCGTTGAGGCCATTATTAAAGCTGTTGTTGGGTGGTTAACCGCGCTTATAACATAAGCATGGAATCTTAGGTCTGCTCTGCCTGATTTTACCAAGAGACGCTCTGTAAAATGCCGAATTTTTCTTATGTGGTTACAGTCTTCTTCCTTATCCGGTTTGGCTTTGAGGTCCGTGTGTGTGTGTGTGTGTGAATGTATGCGTGCGTGCGTTCGCGTGCGCTTATTTTATAATACAATTGCAAAAAAATTCCCCCTCCCTTTGGGGGGGGGGAGGCAGGTGTTGTAAGTTTGTAATTGTAACGTCATTCCAAGCTAACCATTTCTTTTGTAAATGATCCGTTCGAATTGAAAACTCGTAATTTCACACGGTAAGGCAGTCGGAAATAATTTAGTTCAGTGTCACAGTAATAATAATAATAATAATAACGATGATGATAATATATTTTTTGTTGTGTGGTGTGTATCACAAACTGTGCTAAAGATTCTCTCTCTCTCTCTCTCTCTCTCTCTCTCTCTCTCTCGTTTATGCGCGCAAGTTTTGTGTTTGTGCTTAGAGTGACGACGTTGACGATGATGTAAAGAGAGGATATAGTTTATTTTATAACAGCAAAATGCTTGGCCAATATATATTTTTCCTCTCGTGAGAAATATATCCTAGTGAATGTGGCCCTGTGTCACTCTTGGTGTCGTTTACCGCCCCATAAGTTTCTGAAGTGGTCCTTTTGGAAGGCTTCCGTAAAGGGTTTTTGTAATGGTGTAGTGTAATGCGGAGAGTTTACTTAGGTGAAGGGAGAGAGTGCCATGGGAAGTCTCTCTCTTCCCTCTTCCTCTTTCGATATGTCGTGCTGCTTTTGTGTGCATGCGCGCTCTTTGAGTGAATCGCAGAGGAAAAGTGTCCGCCCTTATGCTGGTGGATTGTAGAGCTTTTAAAATGGAGAGACTGAGAAAGCGAGAGAGGGAGAACTCGCGCAGTGCGAGACAGAAGGGCTTCTTTCCCTCTTAGCTGCAAATGTTTGTTAAGTGCTTTATCGGGCTTTGAGGAGTGCGAACGTTATTGAGAACTATTTCCTTCCGTGATGTTCTTATTTGGAACTCATCAGGGGCAGAGAGATCGCGCTCGTGTGTGACTTAGGCAGCTTTAGATGCTTTCTTCGGGTGTCGGTCAGTTTCTTGATGATAAGACTGGAGGGTTTTCATGTGGACCCTATTGTTGTCATTTTGTTGTTGTTGTTTTTGTTGTTGTTGTTGTGGTAACGTGCAGGAAAACTTCGTGTACAGGATTTGTATCTTTGCACTGACATTACTGGTTCTTGATATTTTCCTTTGCTGAACCAGTTAAATTGCACGAATTATTATTATTATTATTATTTTATTAAAAGTAATGGCTACTTCAGCAGCGTTACGCTTGTAGAGATTCTTGCGGCTTTTTCCTTGCTACTTAAACAGGTTAGTAGAGCGCCTATAGAGGTCATGGTCAAATACAGGGTCAAAATAGGTGTATATATTTGAATTTTACAGATAAACTATGATACCATAGTCATCAAAGTCATTAACGATTCTCTCTCTCTCTCTCTCTCTCTCTCTCTCTCTCTCTCTCTCTCTCTCTCTCTCTCTCATTGGAGATTCAAGGCTGCGCATCGTAATGGCTGGTTTTGGTGGTTCAAGGCTGCGGAAGTAACTATAGGTCATGGAAAACACAGAGAGAAGAGACCAGGTATTAGAAAATGAAAGAAAGTGTTAGTAAGCCCTGGATCAGAATCTGGAAATTTTAAAAGAAGTGGCATTGTCTGACTTTCCGTTACTGAATCGTAAGAGAGAGAAAAAAGCTCGCAGAATATGATTTGCTTATGATAAAGGAAGTGGACGTATTGACTTCTCCACCTATTCAAAAGAAATGTTTCATTATAAGGTAGAGATAGTTGTCCATTGCAATTGAAACGCACTGCTTCAGTTTGCCTCAATCTTTATTATTTACACTGGCGTTTCGAATGAGCAGGTTGGTCTTTGTGTGCTAAGCTTTCCTTTTTGTTTGCCCCGAACGCAGGTTGTCAATGACTGCAGGGGTTTGTCCGTCTGTTTGTTTTAAAGTAAAGAGCGTTTTGTTTGTTTTAAAGTAAGGAGCATATTTTTGTTTAAAGTTAGATGCATCTGTTTGCTTAAAGTAAGGAGCTTCTGTTTGTTTAAAGTAAGCCAGGTCTGTTTAAAGTAAGAACAGAGTATGTTTGAAATAGGTGGGTCTGTTTGCTTAATAAAGTAAGGAGCTTCTGTTTGTTTTAGAGTAAGGGGCATCTGTTTTAAAATAAAGAACATCTGTTTGTTTAAAGTAAGGCCAGTTAGTTCGTATTTAAATAAGGAGCGTCTGTTCGTTTTAAAGTAAGGGGCTTTTGTTTGTTTAAAGTAAGTCGTGAGTGTTTAAAGAAAGGAGTGACTGTTTGTTTTAAAGTAAAGCGTGTCTCTTATTTTAAAGTATGGAGCGTATGTTTGTATAAGGTAGGGGCACCTGTTTGTAGAAGGTAAGGAGCATCTGTTGCTTTTAAAGTAAGAAATCTCTGTTTAAAGTAAGGCAGGAGCGTTTGTTTGTTCAAAGTAAGGAGCATGGCTGGATTTGGTCACTGTTGGATAAGATATGTTTTCTATACCTAATCTCGAGGCTCGAAAGAGATTCAGGAAACTACATATCTCTATATTATATGTATATATATATATATATATATATATATATAATATATATATATATACACACATATATATATATATATATATATATATATATATATATATTATATATATATTTATATCGTATGAAATGACTGAGGGATTGACGAGTTATGAGTAAAAGCGGGAGAGCTCCTCCTTACTCTTAATATTTTTATATTTACATAACTCGGGCCTTTAATAGATAGGCCGTTAGGGCATACAATGAAGTACACAAACAGAGAAACTCTCATGCGCACTTGACCAACAAAAAAATAAATAAATAAAAAAAAGGTTGGCGTCTCGGTAAACAAACGGTTTGTGTCAGAGCGTGTTCCACTAGCAATCCCTTGCAGTTTGGGCATTGCTGGAAACCCTATAAAGTTGATATGCGGTGTACCGAGATTAAGGAAGATTATCGGGATCCCATTTGGTCTGTCGGTGAATGGAGGGAGATAGCTTGTTTTATCGCACTGAGAAGGGGTCTGCGATTTGATCATAAGCCGAAGGCATATTTAGTTGAAAGGTGCGTTTTTTTTTTCCGAGATGTGAATAGAGGGGAAAATGGTGGTGATTGTCTCGGGTGCACCTATTTTTTCTCTCTTCTTGGACTTATGCAAATATCCTTACAATGGAGTAGTATGGAAAAGAGTTACATATAAGAAACCAGGACTAGAAAACTCGGAAGCCCTGTTAATATTATAATGCCATTATAATAATAAAGAAAATAAGAGCACAATTGTGAATTCTGCAGACGTTTGTAAAAGCCAGTCGCACGCCCACACAAAAAGACATCCAACATCTCCAGCGCCCACCACATGGCATCATCCATTTATCTGCTTTCACGTCGTATTTCAAAGGGCCATTTTATTAGGGAGCCTTGGAAAAGATACGGTTTCAACCACACTGCCGGAATGAGGAGGAGTTGGGTCCAGATGAAAGTGAGTGATTACGAGTGTGCAGGTATTTACTCTCTCTCTCTCTCTCTTCCACGAACTCATGGCTCGTCATTAGTCTGTAATCCATAGAAAACGAAGAAAGGTCTTTAAATCTCATGCACCAAAAATGAAAATGGGAGTCATGGACGAGCTGTTGTAGGGGCGATAGTCATTTTTTAAACTTGGTGGAAAACCGCTACTGTGGAGACTCCATGCTGTCGAGGATAGCAATAAAAAGTCCTGTGGTTGTCTGCTCCGTGTTCTCAGGTCCTTTGTCACGCTGAGGCAGACGAATACTCATGAACCGCCTGGGTTGAGGGTAGTCGGACACTGGAACAGCCTCTGTGCATCTACGTCACTCGAGCCGCTCCACTTCGCGTTCACTGAACAAAATTCATCAGTCTCTCTCTCTCTCTCTCTCTCTTCTCGTCTCGTCTCTCTCTCTCTTCTCCTCCTCTCCTCTCTTCTCTCTCTCTCTCTCTCTCTATATATATATATATATATATATATATATATATATATGTCTGTGTGTGTGTGTGTATGTATGTGTGTGTATGCGTATATTGACCCTGGAACTGGCGAGCAGATGCTGGAATAGACGAGGAAATTGAACTGAACTGAGCCAGACGGCTGGAGACCCTCCTGATTGCATTTGGTGTCTGGACTGCCATGAACTGTCATGTCTGGTGCTTGGACAAATGAAGGAATAATAATCAATGTCAGCTGCCTCCGTGTAGCATTTGCTAAATATCTGCGTTGTTCGCAGCTGCAGTTTCATGCAACTCCTCTGTGTGTAGGCGCGAGGGCAAATAAACAAACCGGCAGACATAACATATGTGCGAATGGACATGTATGACTATTTATTTATTTTATATATTTATGTATTTATTTGTTTATTTTTCAACTATCAGAATGTCTCTAGTTAAAATCCAGTGACTGTTCGTTCGCAAAATAAGAACAAATCAAGAATGGGAGGTAATTTTGACAAGGTTTCTGTATTTGTCTCTTAAAGTTTTTTTTTTTTTTTTTTTTTTTTTCAAATACACGTCAGGTTAGATCTTCAGAAAAGATGTCCTACATTTGTTATCAATAAACATTCGTCGAGGTTTGAAAGTTTCTGAGAGAGAGATTTATGGAACAAAAGATGAAGCAGGGGAAGAATAATTTGATTGGTTAGGAAACATTTCAAAGAGTACAATATATGACAAAAATGGGCCATTTAGAAGAAATATTTTTTTTATAGGAAATAGAGCTGTTGTATTCCGTCAACTAAAACGAATTTTAGTGATCTGATATGACAAAATTTTGTATTTTATTGGGTATCATATTTAAACTCCAATATTTTGAAAACTTTAAGTCTGATTTGTATGCCCCTTCATGGGTGCGTGGCCTACAATGTGAACAATTTTGTGCCCCATCTGAAATCTGTATTTTTAACTGAACCGTTATCTATCTTCAGGCATATTTAGGCTAGTGAGAAAAATAATTATGTTTAAGTAATTTTTTTACGAGTTTACCATGTTATTCCATCTAATATATTACTAGGAATGAAGTTATTGTGTTTGTCATGCATAATATTATTACGTGTTTGGAATCACTGTTATCCAAACCATTCAAGAGATTTGAAAGCGTCCGTTGTAATCCTGAATACCTCTTAACTACCTTATTTACAGGTAGTAAAAATCTCTCTTTGAGCTGAAAACCCTTATGAACAGAGTCAACAGACCATAAACCCAAGAGGGCTTCAATGCATTGGAAGTTAGTCTGCAGAGAGAGACCAGTTATAGGAAAACAGGAATGAAAGCCCTTCGCTTAAACATTTGGAGATCAGAAGACCCCATAAGAACACTAGGCTAATTATTCTACATTTTAGATGTAGCCAACAAAAAACTCCTAAGAAATTGAGTAGTGTTAAATCTGCTGCTAGAATAAACGACACTCCTTGCAGCAGCAGCAGCAGTAGCAGCCTGCTTAGTGTTGCGAACAAAAACGGCTATTTCAGGTGAAGAGGAAGTTTGTCGGTGTAGTACATTTTATGTAAGAAGTAATGTAGCCTTGAGAGAAAAGTAACGGCCACTGTTGCCATAGACTCACTTAGCAGGGAGCTCCACCTAGCCAGGTAACATTATGGGAGGGAACGTGGGAACTTATCCCAGGGGAAAAATCCGCCTGATTTCGAAATGCCCTTCCGAAATGGAATATTCAATACTCATTGCATAGGCAATGTGGTTTGGTGCTTGCTGTTTTACCACGGTCGGGCGGACAATGGCGAAAGCTCTTTCATTCACTTGAAATGGTTTCTGCAGGTTTCCCCCTATTTCGAGGTTTGTTGAGATGGGTCTCTCTCTCTCTCTCTCTCTCTCTCTCTCTCTCTCTCTCTCTCTCTCTCTCTCTCTCTCTCTCCATGCCTCTAGTTTGTGATTTGCTTGCGTGTTTGTTATTTCTCGCGAGAACTGACACACATTATGATAGATTTATAATAATTAACATATGCAATTTGAAATCTCAATTGGTATGCATAACTACCGTATAGGATTTCTGAGGAATAGTATTTGGACTGTTGTGAGGATTGTTGTCCTCCGAATTCATTGCAGAACTGAGACGGAGGTTAGGCCCTTCTAGCTTCAGCTGGTATCCATTGCAGCGTTTGCTGGTTACAATGGCTACCGTTCGTCAACGAATGGGTCCGATGATTGATTTGGGAACTTTTGAAATAGGTTTATCTTTTGTCAGTTAACCTTTATTTAGTTTTGGAGAATAAAGATTGATTAGGTCTGTTAAATTCCGGTTTCTAGCTCTTAATGAAATATAATAAAACATATACATCATTGGTATTGCAAATTGTAATTTCTCTCTCTCTTCTCTCTCTCTTCTCTCTCTCTCTCTCTCTCTCTCTCTCTCTCTCTCTCTAGAGGACATGTGTATTGCTGGGGTAGAGGTAGTTTTAAATTTTTTGCTATCCGGTGATTTTAATCTCTATCATATGATAATTCAGTTTTGATTTTTTTCTATGTGGGCAATAAACATGAATCGATTTTGATGTGTAGTGAGGATTCATAATGACCTTCAGTATTATAATCATCCCCCTTTTTTAAAGGGAGCAGTATGTGGTGTAAGACTGGCATTGGTGAACAATGCCGTTGTTTTTCGGAGGGTGTGTATGTTCTCGTATTGCGCCGGGTTTGCCCTGCACTGTGTCACGATCTCGTGTTCCCTCATTTGTCGACAATGTTTATTCGTCTGTGTGTGTGTGTGTCTATGTTCTCTCATTTGGTCGTCGTAGCTTGTGCTAGTTGCAATGCTGAAAGGTTAGTATTCTTGACCATTTGTCATGAGGTTCTTAGTTGGAGCATTGGCGGTTTCGCGTGTGCCCGAGTGATTTGATTTGACCCATGGAGAACGATGTTCCTTTTCCGAAGGGGTATCTGGAATTTTTTGGTATCAAGGTAAGTCCTGTTCCCCTGACAGGATAATATATTCTTTGGAGATCTCTTTATGCAAAATATCTCTGCGATTTGATGTAAACAGAAACCGACAAAAATTATAACTAAGGAGATCATTAGTTTTGCAAGTAGACCATACTGATATTTGTTGCTGTGATAAAGAGATCTGTCAACAATTGTATAGATTATTAAGAAATTATCGTGATTGACATTGCAAAAATCAGAAGATTTAAAAGTTTGGTCAATTTATTGAGGTTATGGTAGTTCAAAATAAAGTGGTCAAGTGACTTGAAACTAGGATGAATATGATTCTTCTGGCAGGTCACAACTGCGGAAGAAAGTGTCAGGACTCAGACTTGTAACTCCAGGCCACTGGAAAATGTTTATTGGAAAAATTTTAGTTATTTTGTTTGTAAATAAATGGTACAACTTCTGCATGTGATATATAGGCAAATGCACGTAGGGGTACACACACACACACACACACACACACACACACAACACACACACACACACACACACATATATACAATATATTTATATAATAATATATCATATATAAGTATTAGAGATATATATATATATATCAATAGAGGGATCCACAGTAATATCCTTGTTTATCTATATAATATATTTAAATACAAAAAGCTTTAAAGCTTTCCCGTCCATCTACTGTGGACTTGATCAAGTCCACAGTAGGATGGACGAAAGCTTAAGCTTTGTATAAATATATTATATAGATAAACAAGGATATTACTGTGGATCCCTCTATTGATTGGTAGAACACGATACAAGTGTTTTTATTTTGCATATATATATATATATATATATATATAGATATAATAGATATATTAATTATATAATATATATATATATATATATATATATATATATCACGTTCCATATATTTTGTGATTCAATTACATACACATGTATTTATATGTATATATCCCACTCAACGGCAGTGTTATCCGTGATCCATAACGTTACGCCATCTTACCGATAATTTTACAGAAGTTCTTGTAAGCAAAGTCGCGTGTAAAACATATATACTGCAGTGACAACTGTCAGGTCAGGAAATGGATCATATTATAGAGCGAATCTGGGTCAATGTATCGCTTGCTGAAATCTGATGAGACCTTAATCCTCGTAACTGGCTGTGTGCGAACGTGCAAAAATGATTTTGCTGTCGTTGTTTTGTATAAAAATTGGGCGGAGGTATCCGACGAACAAAAAATAGCAGTGTTTTGTTTTAAGCTTCCCGGTTGCTGTGCAGTTGCAACAAATTAGTCAAGGTCCAATAGCATACCATCCGATTGTTTCAAATGATATTTTTGTATCAGTCCTTTTTCCCTGTAATTTTAAAACTAGTTATGAATATATATTTTTCTTTTCGAAAGGATTTACTTTATATTTTATAAAGTAAAATATAAAGTATATACGTTATACAGAAAATATTCTGTCAATTGAAAATAATTATATAATTAGTATTACTATATATATATATATATATATATATATATATATATATATATATATATATATATATATATATATATATATATAATAGAGAGAGAAGGAAAAGAGGAACTTTCCACAAGAGAGAACAATCCACGAAGGCCTTGCAGAACTCCTTCGTTTCTCTTTCCTTCGTGGAATCTGTCTTTATATATTTAATACATTCCATTTTTGTGATTCAGTTATCTATCTATCTATCTATCTATATATATATATATATATATATTATATATATATATATATATATATATATATATATATATATATATATAATATATATATAATATAATTTTTTTTCCGGTACAGAACTGCTTCATCTCATCAGTGTGCATTTCGGGGTCAAGAAGTTATTCCAATTTTACTTTGACGTTGTTGGGAAGTTTCGTAACTTCTGAAGGTAGGAACATGTCTGTGTAACTAGATATGGGAACGCCCACGTTTGTGTATATACTTTTTATGTAAGTGTGTTATGTGTGTTTGTTTTGTGATGTCTGTCCGCACGATCGCAGATTTTGTACATTATTGGTGCCATTTACGTAAACGAACCAATTTTGACTACGCAGTAGTCTCATGCATTGAATATTCACCTTTCCCCTCTGTGATTGATGGATATTTTGGCCTCTACAGGGAGACTGGTAATGGCTTATTTCTCCAGGGTGCACTTTTACAAATAGCTGTCACAATGCAGAGATTTGCGCGCTTTCCAGTAAGAGACTTAATTTTCATTCTTTAAGTGAATCCTGAAAACAAATTTCACTTGCGTCAATCTCTTAATGGCTACAGTTGTAACCGCGAAAAATATCGTTTCCAGTTTATGCTAGCTATTAATTCTCTCTCTCTCTCTCGCCCTCATCTCGTCTCTCTCCCTCCTTCTCTCCTCCTTCTCTCCTCTCTCTCTCTCTCTCTCTCTCTCTCTCTCTCTCTCATTACTTATCCATCAGGTTTGATCAAATGTACAACTTTCCGTTACCGGTCTCGTACCAGAATTTGTTAGAAAAAACGCTCGCTAAGATATTTACTTTATTTTGTCTGTATGACCACGAAGCTATTCTTTCGTTAGTTGGCAATCTTTCTGAACGGCATGATTACTGTACTTTCTGTTTTACCTGAAATTATTCATTGGATGTATAATGAAACGTACATAAATCACGACAATTGAATCAATAGCATGACAGTCATTTTCTATTCAGTGCGTTTCAGATGCCGTAAAGTTTTTCCTCCCTCCTTTGGCATTCACGTGAATAACGCTGCATTGCAAGTGTTTGGACGGTCTCTGATGAATGGATCCAGTATTTCGTCTTTATTTCCAGAGCTGAACGTTTATGATATCGTTCCGGCGAATTTCTAAATCTTCTGTCGTCGTATTTCATTGGCCCTCCTTCGGGAGGTGTCAGTGGATGAGAATTTGTTCAGCAATGTAAAGGTTTTCGTCCATTGAATCAAATTTTGACAGGGGGACTCGGACGTTTGTTTTCGTGCGTGGGTATATACGTGTATTGCACAACGATCCTGGGGTCGGCAGTTGGACAAAATGTATAAATTCATGTTCAGCCTTCTGTTGTCGCTCTGGCTCGGATCTGATGTTATCATCATCGTAAAATACATTCTCCTTGACCTTTTTGGTAATTGGCCGTCAAAGAAATGAGGTCATCGGGCCTTCTTTATTGCATGCATTTCCCCCCACCCAGGCGGAGGCATTTTCGTATGAACGCAGGAATTTACCTCGGGTATGTTGGAGGTCTTGCTTTTGTTCCTTACCGGAAGGGAATTCTGAATACAAGAATATATTCGACACTTCTAAGCTTTTGCATTTGAACATTTCAGGATGATGGAAAACGTATTGGGAATCTTTTAGGTGGCATCAGATTCCTCCCTGCACTGATGCCGAAATATGTTGAATGAAAGCACCAGTGAGCCACGCTCCTTCACTCTCAACCATGATAGCTTTACGCGCGTTTCACTGATTAGTGACTGAGATTTGCATGAGGACAGAAGTGGGTACAAGCATATGTAGAAAAGAAATTAAATGTTAAAGGTAATGAAATTAACTTGGAACATAGATGGACACACAAGAAGTATATGAAGTACAGAATAGAACGTTTATATCCTTTGCAATGGAGTGCAACGGCCAGGCCGCAAGTTCTGACATTTGTCTTCATTATTTGCTATTTTGGTTTGCGTTGATGTTTGATAGAGATATGGAAGGCCATCTTCCAGACAGCAGTTATTCATATAACGAGTGTTAGTATCGTAGCTATATTTTTCACATTAGGGTTGCTGTAAAATTACGGACAAACAGTAATGTACCCTCGTTTACCACGTTGAGTTTGGTGTCAGATTTCGACAGATGGTATTGGAGCTTTATGTGCCACATGCAGGTTGCTATCAAATTACTGACAGACGGTATTATAGCTTCGTTCACCTCATTGAGGTTGCTGTCAAATTTCTGACAGACAGTACTGTAGCTTTGTTTAGCGGTCAAATTGCTTACGGACAGTATTGTAGCTTTGTTTGGTACATGGAAATAACTGTCAAATTGCTAGCACATGGAGGTTGTAGTCAGATTGCTGACAGCTAAAACCAAAGTTCATTTCCATTTCCAATTGGCCGGAAGTTTCATCAACAGTTGCACAATTCCTTTCCTAAAGAAACATAAAATATTTTAAGACGTTCAGACAAGTCTCAGAAATCCTTATGATGACGTAAACTGATGGAATTCTATTCAGTGTCATTAAATAGTGAAAATTGGCAGTGACGTGTATTCTTAGACCTCTAGATTTCGTGGTGCAGTGAAAGGCTTAGTATATTGTAGTTTTCTGAATACTGGAATGCAGAAGGTCGCAAGTTGGGTACATAATAGATTTCAAAACCAGTGCAGATGTAAACAGTGATTTCGTTCTTCGCCTATATTCTTATTATGGTCCATTTTCATGAAAGCACCGTCTGGGAGAATATTCCTCTCGTTATCAGCTCTTCTCCGTTTGCAGCAATATCCAAGATTTTGGAACAGTATTCCCATTCCAGCCGTAACAGAGCCAATAGTGCTGGGTGTTTTCCGGCGAGAGCTCTTTTGGTCTTAGTTGGAATAGACTTCATATTGGGTCTCTCTCTCTCTCTCTCTCTCTCTCTCTCTCTCTCTCTCTCTCTCTCTCTCTCTAGATAGTTAGGGTACCAGTGCCGCTCGATTGTTCGAAAATAACTTTTAGAATATATAATGATTTCCGTAGTAAGTTCGCTTTTGTAAGAAATGGAAAATTAAAGCTACTGTGCTTCCTTTCATTTTTGAATTTGTAACATTTTAGATAATACGAAGAAGTGGGTTTGCACGCACACTAATGGTATTGGATTCCAGCTTTATATGTATGTATGGATATATATGTGTCTATTGGTATGCTGGAAAGAATTATTATTTAATTTTTTTACATCGTGCTCGAGAGCCAATGGGTCTGGTATTAAAAAAGTCTGTGGATTTAACTGTAGTTTAAGGGATATATATATATATATATATATATATATATATATATTATATATATATATGTATGTATGTTAATCATTAATACTATTTTGAAAATTGTTCCCGAGATTTTTTTCAACACGGAGCGCATTGATGTCCTGTGGCATAGGGTTATCATTTGAGTTTTTCAGATGGTCATTCTGCTATTGTGTGGAATTACATTATTTGGATTTTGGTGATAACTGATATATCTCCACACTCAGTCTGTACTGTAACGTTATATTTATAGGGACAGCAACCTGAACATCTTCAGTGATTCCACGAATTTGACAGAGCGATTATGAAAATTGAAATTCTAAAGCAACGTTTTGTTAAAAAATTGACCGAGCGATTGTGGAATACAAATTCCAAAGCAGTGTTTGTGTTTGAAACGTCCGTACTTCGAAACGGGGGGAAACCCCGGATTTGGTCGTTTTTGAAATTGGGGCCAGTGTTCTTAGGAGTGGGTCGTAGTGCCCTGGTCTTGTGCCTACAAGTATTAAAAGTTTCAGTGGTATTTTGAGCATTTTTTGCGCTTCAAAGTAGTAGTAACAGTCGGCTTCGTGTTGGTTTGGGGTTCGGGATAACTTTTAAGATTTTATGATGGAATTTTTGTATTAGGCGGTGTTAATATGTTGTTCAATCATCATTTTAATTCTTGAAATTCATATTACTATTGTTATTAACAAATCCATGTCAGATATACTCTTTTATGGTGTGTGATGACGGCCTAAGCTTTTGTCCTTTTCTTTTCTTGATCATCCTTAAATATAATCATACATATGTTCTAATCTGCAAAAGAAGGCAGATGCATTAAACCCACTGCTTAGAGACTTGAAGTTTGCCTGAATCAATCAGTCTTCCACGTGGACTAGACTTTGAGCCATCTGTATGTGTGTGTGCGTGTTATTTTTAAATTATGCACTGGCAAAGGAGAGTAAGTTGGTTTTCTGCATGACATGATTTCTCTTGGGAAACCGACTTTCGAAATTTTGTTTTACGAGTGTTTTTTTCCCTTGCAGTTTGCATTTCAGAGCGAGAGAGTTTTCTGCTGTTGCACTGTCTGGATTCTGTTGTAATTTGAAAATGGTTAAGATCATAATTGCACAACTGACTTCTGAATGTAACAGATGATTGAAAAGTGACTCGTCCCTGTAACATCAGACTTGAGCAGTTTCTCTTAGAGAGAGAGAGAGAGAGAGAGAGAGAGAGAGAGAGAGAGAGAGAAGAAGAGTAAAAATCATGTGGGCGGGAGATATTTGTTCTCTGAATGTTTAATGATGCACCAGGAAATCCTCCTTTCACGGGTTTCCTCCGAGTCCAGGCTTTCTGAATGTGTCATCAGACGCCGAATCCCTTGCTCTTTGTGCATAAGTAGGTCATACGAGGGCCGCCCTTTGAGTTTGCGCTTTGTAATAGACCTCCTCAGAAGTTCTCCGATGCTGGGGCTTCTTCCCTCAGTCATCTTTTCTGTTTTCTGGCTCTTATTTGTTTACGTCACTTTTGTTGGGATGTACATTTTTTCCTCTTTCATTGCCGTGTAGGTCTCTGGTTTTATTTTGGAGTGCTCGGGATTCTGGAAACGAGTATAAGTTCTCTGGAATCATTTTGATACCTTTATGTATAATAAAATCAAAAATAGTTTAGTTATTATCATGTAACTCTATCAAGCCGAGACAGATTTTGAGCCGTTGCAGTTCCGCTGAAATATTCAAACAAACGCTCCTTCCTTCGCTTGGCAGTTTCATAGTTACATTGTGTATCTGTTTTGTAATCTCTCATTTTCCAAAATTCGTTCATAATAACGAATTCTACTCAAGAAACGTGCGTGCGTTTTTGTTAAGATTTTTAGTAATGTATTGACGTTACTGGTGATCTGGATGTGCGTGTGTGTACTTTTAATTCCCTCCAATCCTTCTCATTTCTCGCTAAATTAGCTGCATGTATGTTCCGTGGCTCGTTCCTTTTGATCTTAGATTGCACTCATCAACGAGGTAATAAAAAGGAAGGAAAAAAACGACGTGTAGAGGCCTGGGAAGAGAAATTGGAGAGTTTTAAAAGGAGAAGACTTTCGTGTTTATTTGGCAGAGGCCAATTAACCTTACTTCTCAAAATACTTATATGTGAATGAATTAATTGTAATCCTTTTTTTCGTAAGGTTAAAGCAACTTTTGAAGATAATGAATGGGTTATAGAATTAAGCAACTGCCCCGACGTCACTTTCCCCGTTTATTGGAGGGGGAAAACACGATTCTTTCAAGTGCAATATTCGTTATCGACTAAATAGATCTATTGCTCGTTGCAGAATTTGTTACACCGTTCGTGGTGCTTTTTAAACACGACTTACGGCACTTAAGCTTTTATTCATGTTAATCTGTGCTTTAATTTTATATTTTATATATGAATGCTTTATTTTTATATTTATTATGAGTAAGGTTTTTAATTAGGTGTTTATTGGGAGAAGTAATGTAAAGACTTGATAGACAATAAATTCTATAAAGTTGGTACGATGCGGTAAAAACTTTGGCTTCAGACGACAAATTCTCTCTCTCTCTCTCTCTCTCTCTCTCTCTCTCTCTCTCTCTCTCTCTCTCTCTCTCTCTCTGATCGTTTCCTTTTCTCGAGTTTGGTTGCAAACGTCCCCATTATAGATTTTTTTTTCGCCAGAGAAGAAATCATCTTTTAATTTTCACTGTAAAATACTGAATATCTTTCAAAAGCCAGTCAGTATCTTACTGACCTCCACAAACAGATCCCATTCATTTTCCCACGTCACTCGTCCAGAGCGTTACGAGAGAGAGAGAGAGAGAGAGAGAGAGAGAGAGAGAGAGAGAGAGAGAGAGAGAGAGAAAATTCCACCCCAGCATTTTTCTATGCTTCGGTATCACTGCCGTCTAATCTGAAAGCGCAATTGTGAATGAGAGCTAAACGCGTTCATTATCATTCCGTGAATGCTACAATGACGGCATCATTCATCCGCTCATTGTTTCCGCCTGTGGCCTCTTGTTCCCACCACTCTGCATGTATTGGTCGTCAAGTATGTGTAAGTGTGCGGGTGTGTGATACTGCTGCAGTGTGAAAAGGGCGGCCCTTTGTTCATTTTCTAATAGAGCGTTTCACAACCGCCGAATTTTTCCCCTTTGTTTCTGCTTGATTAAAACCACACAAGAGTCCTTCTCCCATTTTTAAGTCTCTCTCTCTCTTCTCTCTCTCTCTCTCTCTCTCTCTCTCTCTCTCTCTCTCCGCTAAAGGAATTTGGTAAAACGACGAATCTTAGCAGTATTGGATTTAATAAACAGAATTTCTTAGATAAGAAATAATTATTAGATAAAATTTATAGATTTTGCTCTCGACATCTTTGATGGACTAGTACTAGGCTGATTCTTATGGGGACCTGATATGTCAATGTTAAATCATTTAAATTTCCCTTTTGAGCTATTCAGTAGCGTACTGTCCTTGCTGGGTCTTGGGCCTTATCTGTATAAAAATATGTGCAAATTCATCTCATTTTGTCTGTGTTTTGTAAGTTAAAGATTCAACTTTTTTGTCTTTAGATATATTGCCTTAGTTCCTTTCAGTTTCCATGGATTTATGTATGTGTGGTGTTTGCTTCACGTGAAATTGTGGATTTTTTCATGTTTGTTTATTTTGTGTATCATCTTTATGTGTATTCCTTCTGTATGGATGTTTTCTTCTCCCTTTTCCTTTGCATTACGAAAGGCGATAGCATTTTTTTGACGAGATCCCCCATAGTTAAAAAATAATTTGTTTTCAAGGCCTCTTGCTAGATTCGCTCTTACTTGGCATTCTACCTCCTGTAGTAAGTACTCCTGGTGTGTTTGCACATCCTTGTACTTGGGAAATGCTAATGGGTCTGTCCGTTTTTCTACTGTTTATTTACACTCCACCAGTTCCCCACCTCAGTCGACAGTTTCTTGATAAGACAATTACCCAGACTGTCGACTGAACGCTATGTCTGACAGGTATACAAAGTAGTTTCCGAAATGTAGTGATTTTCGAGTTAGGTTGGAAAGCTTTGGACTGATTCCGTGTAAATACGTGAGTTAGCAGTTGCTTGATCCTTGTCCTTTGCATTATATATATATTATATATAATATTATATATATATATAATAATATATATATATATATATATATAGATATATATATAATATAATATATTATTATATCTATGTATATATATATATAGATATAGTATAATATATATATAATATATATAATAATATATATATATATATATATATATATATATTATGTATGTATATATTACTTAATTACTTTACTTTATCTTCCAGTCACTGGCCAGTGGCATAAGGCTGATACAGTTCCTCTCCATCTGTCTCTATCCCGAGCCATTTCCCTCGCTTCCTCTGGGTTATGGATTTCATCCTCAAGATCCCTGACAATTATGTCTATCCACCTCGTTCTTGGTCTACCCAGTGGTCTTCTTCCTATTTGTACTGCTCTCAGTGCTCTCCTGGGGTCTCTATTCCCATCCATCCTCTCAGCATGTCCAAACCATTTCAGCGTTCCCCTCTTCAAGCCTGATACTGACTGGCCTTTGCCTCAATCTCATCCTGATGTCTTCATTCCTAACATGATCGTCCCATTTAATGCCAAGTATCCTTCTCAGCAGCTTCATTTCAAAAGCATCCAACCTTCTCTCCTCTGTTCTGGTCAGTGCCCAGGTGGATGAACCATACATCAGGACTGGTAGTACTACTGCATTTAAATATTCTCATCTTAGTTTTCAAGCTGATTTCATGCCTTGACCACATATTTTTTCTCAGAACCTCAAAAGCTCTTGCTGCTCCTAGTTTTCTTCTTTGTATATCTTCAGTTTGCCTCCCGTCTGCTGTTATCACACTTTCCAAGTATACAAACTTCTCAACTTGCTTGAGTTCCTGTCCTCTGATTGTCATATCCTCCATGTGCACCCAACCGTCATCCCTACTCACAACAATGATCTCGCTCTTCTTTGTGCTGATGTTCAAGCCAAAATTCTGTCTGTCTCCATCCTCATTGCCATACCTACCAGCACCAGCCACATATCAGCAACCAATGCAGTGTCAGATGAGGTGCAAGACCAAGGCGCAAGACCAAGACCTACCAGGATGAAACGGGAGATGAGCGGAGGCTTTTGGAAGGTAAAGCACCGAAGACGTCAGTGGCTGATTTCAGAGGAGGCCATTTGCGTCTCACGATGTTGGAGACGATGATGATGATGATGATGAGTGAAATAGTTTCCCCTCTTCCAGAAAACACCGATACAGGTTCTCGTGTGGAGGATGACACACTGAAAGTGTTAAATTGGATTCCTCCCATTCCAGGTCTCTGTCCTCCTCCTCCTCCTCCTCCTTTTTCTTTCTGTGAAGTGGAGCGGAGTATGACCCAGTTTGTTGCTCAGGGAAATTTTTGCCGAGTTAACCTCTTAAGATAAGATTAAGAACAGGTTTGTTGCTGGCTCATTTAGGAGACGAAGATGCAACCATGAGAAGCACTTCCTCTCTCTCTCTCTCTCTCTCTCTCTCTCTCTCTCTCTCTCTCTGTGTGTGTGTGTGTGTGTGTGTGGCCTGGTACCCTGGGTGGTACAGCGTCTATCTCGCAACTGCACTGGAAGACCCTTATTTGAAACTAGAACTGAACGAAGGGACAGTAGGGTCGCGTTTCCTTAGATTCAGATGGCTTCTGTTGACACAAGCGGTTAATTATGTACTTAGTTGTTAGACAACTTTTGTAGATCGCAGGTAGTGTGGAAAAGGGGGGGGGGATAGAGAGAGAGAGAGAGAGAGGGTGGGGAGGGGGAGAGAGAGAGAGAGAGAGAGAGAGAGAGAGACAAAGATGACGTGTGAATATTGCTGCATCAAGATTATATATCATCTAAACGGAAGGATCTCGATGAGTTAGCCTTCACCCTACAAAGGTGAACCATTCATTAAATATTCTTGAAATTGATTCTCTCTCTCTCTCTCTCTCTCTCTCTCTCTCTCTCTCTCTCTCTCTCTCTCTCTCTCTCTCGTGGCGAGTAGCATGCTGATGAAGCCATGCTTATGGCGATCATGCATACGACTGCGGTTGGTTCAGCCAGAGTAGGATTTGAGCTGGAAGATGTGGAATTGCTATTTGTACCGTTGTTTCGTTGTATTCCTACACTTTTCTTTCGAGGCGGGTGTTTGATGTGTGATGTGGCTATAAATACACAAAATTAACGTTAGTGTATCTACATGTGTGGGTTTGCCAACAAAATATGATGACGGCTGACAAAGACGATAAATGATGAAGATAAAATTAAAGAAAAGTCTGAGATTTTGAATGGGTCGTTTGAATGATTATCTACATACGAACCGTCATGGGCATTAGCTGTTATGTAATTAGTATCATTTCCATATTGGCATGAAAAATTATTTGTCCTGAACAGTTTCTCATTCAAGTGTTTATTGATTTACACATCAATACTCTCAGATTTCAAGTGCGCACTGGATATTGCAAGCACATCTTGTGCGTGTATCCATTCCAGTAATATATTCAGTATTTTTCCTCTACTAAAACAGAGGCTTTGGGGGCTGATCTAGCGTATATCAATTTCCTCTAGAATTAAATGCTGCTACAGATATTTTGATCCATAAAAAGAGAGAATCCAACAGAATATCATTACACAGAGAAAAATATTCCTGTAGCAGTAACAGGCGATAGTTTACCGCTGAAAATCGCCTTTTAGCGAGAGCTGTGTAGCCTTGGGGGGGGGGGGGGGGGGGGGGGGGGGGGGACGCGTGTCGGTTGTGGAGAATGGAACGGTAATTGAATCGGCACAGCATTTGCTGTGAATGGTTTTTTTTCTCCTCGCCTTTGTAATGCTTTGGATGATGTGGGTGGGAGAATGGAGGCAGCCGGGGTGAGATCTCTAACAGTGAGTGGGTGTGTGAGATTTGTGGAATTGGAAAGATCGCATTAGAAAGCGCTGCAGACGGAATGAATGTTGATGTGGTGCTTGTGCAACGGGCTGTTAAAGAGAAGAGATTGTCCCATGTATTGTTGCACGAGTGGGTTTGCCAGTGAAGCAGAGCACAGCGGCCATCTTTTTTTCTCTCTCTTTCTCTCAATAACTCCAAATGGTCATTACTTAAAGGAGACATTGCATGTTTGATTCATTTAAATGTTACCTTGCAGAGTTCAGTATGTAAACTCATCTACTCAAGTGAATCATCTTCCTTTGCTGTAAGATAACCAGACGGAATTGATGATTTTGTATAAACACATTCTTGGACAAGCCCGTCTGGTACCTCTGCATCCTATAATCTTTCATTTATCGAGAAGCGAGTTTGTCATTTCCTAATTACTCATGAGTCAGATGGGCCTTGGAATTTGAAGTATATTTACGACAAAGTTCAAACGCGAGTTTGCGAGACATCAGAGCAGAAGTTGATATTCCGGAAAGATGTATTTTGGTTTCCTTTTTATTCTAATGTTTTATAGATAGCGTTTCAAAGTTTCCCCAACTCCTAAGTAGAACTTACTTATATTTGTACATGAATAAAAATTTGTGTGCAGAAATGTCTGCAGTTTATTTCATGCTCGTGCACTGTCTTCAGTAGCTCGAGGGAATGAGACGTTATTATTTTTCTCAATGGAGAATGTTTGATTGCAGTTTGCGTGCTTCTTTCATTACGTGTAATGATGAGTATATGTTATTTTTCGTAAGTTTTATGAACTTTGGACTCTCGTGTTGTGTTCTTGAGCAGGATACATCTTCAGGTGATAAAACAAAAAATAGATGATGTGTATTCCTCAGGTATTGACAAATGACGCTTTCAGAACTGATTCGCGTTGATTATTGTTGGATGGTTTTTAAAATACAAAGAATGACTTGATTATATGCGTGTTGTTGCAAGTGCGGGAGAGTAATCTTATTTTAATGGAAGTAAACTAAAAGATAAATAAATGCTTAACAATGAGTTACAAAAATGAGGCGGGTTTTTGTTCCAGTTGGAGTTAACTTCGACCATTATAGGTATTATTATACGAGCCTGCGTTGTCGTGCAAAGAGAAAGCTAAAGTTTTCACGCATTTCGGTGGGAATCCTGTACAGTAGTTCTAGGAAATCGATGAATATAGTTAATGTGTCACTGTTATATATACTTCTATAGGCATTAGAACCTCGTAAGTTCAAGAGAAGATGCAATGCATTACGACCGTAAAGCAATTCATATATTTTACAATTTACTTATATTTCTTTCTGTATGTTTATTACTTTCTTAATTTATTATTTTATATTAATAAATTTAATTTTTATTTTCTAATAACTGATCTCTTCTTCCTGTATTTCTTATTACCTTTTGTAAGGTCTTTCAAATGAACACCATTCTTTGGAAGTATGAATTGGAAGTGGATGGCCCCTGTTGGCTTGTTCCTTATTAATTAGGTTCATTTTCGAAATGATAACTATAGTAAGCACTTGAGCATCATTTGTTTGTAAAATAACTTGGTACTTTGTGTTTAGTATTGAACTGTTTTATAATCCCTTCATTCCATAAGAAATGCTTAGTAGTAGTTCCGGCTATGAAAATTGCTTTCATCAATATATACATTACCCGGTGCTCCATCAGCGAAGATCATAAGGCATTGGACAATCAGCATTAAATGCTGAGTTCGCAAGGCAAATTTTTTTTCCTCAATCCATATTTCGCAAAGATTGCTTAAAAATTGACATTCAATAAGAGCCAAATCTTCAGTGATACCTCGGGAAACATATTTCTGTAATCCTGAGATTTTTTTTATGATATTGAAATAGTCTCGAAAAAGAAGCCCAAGGAAGTTGGTGGTAGCGCCCACTATACCCACACCACACTTTCCCTTAACTAATGGTTGATTGAACTCGTTGGGGAGGAAGTTACGGCTATTGGTTCAGAGCTGTTTTTCATCCTGTGTATCGGGCTATGTGACAGTTGCGTGCTTGTGAAGAACTGGCACAGACTGACGTTCACTGGGAAATAGTCTTTTGGCGGGAAGGGGTCGGCAAGATTCGGCATGCCTAAAAATTCATAATTAATTATTTTTCAAAGTGAACGATAGAAACGTTCATTCTCGTGACATTTCGTGATCATTTTGAATCTGGAAAATATGTTGATGTACCTTTATGTAATTCTAAGGTGGTACTGACAGAAAAAAAATGATGGATTTCATACGTAAATGTGTTATCCTTTTTTAAAGCAGTATAAATGCAAAGGTTTGTTAATTATGCCCAAAAATTTGGAAACGGAAGTTAGTGATGAGATAAAAAAAAAAAAATTTCATCACGTCATTATATTTACCTGAGGTTGGTATCTGTGTGTGTGTGTGTGTGTGTGTGTGTATGTGTGTGTGTTAATGAATTTGTAAATTGATCATCAGCACACCCTTAAGAATGACAGCCATTTGCTCTGTAGAAAGCGCCCACGATTACCGTTTGTTGACTGACGGAATTATTAAATGCTATTGCCTGTTTCCACAAAATAGTATCAGTTTCAGTTCTTTGAAATCAGTCGGCAGAAATAGTTTTGTTGCTTGATTTTTTAGGAAAAGAGAATTGTTTACCCACCGGTCTCGTACGCAACATGAAAGCGTTGGGGTTCGTGTGATGTAGGCCACGACTGCTTTGTATTGAGTGCGATGTTGCTATAGCGTACACACACACACACCTCCTCCTCCTCCTCCTCCTCCAGTGATTGCATTGCAAAGGTCGACATTGTCTGTTTCCCTCTCCCGTAAATGTTGAAGCGTATCTCGGTGAGTTGGCGGATTGATATCTGCCTGATCGTGCTGTTATGAAACCTCAATTTTTCACTTGTGTCCCGAGCCCTGGATTAGCCCCGTTCTGATTGAATTGCCATATTTTATTCTTTCCATGATGGTCGCTTGTCTCTTGATCGGTTGGAGCGCGCAGTTTTTATTTAACCTCCTCAGGTGACATATTTTGCCCTTGGTCATGTGAATATATCATGTCACTTTTGAAAATAAGGCATATAGATGTGAGTCAGAAATTTATTTCTGTTCCACACGTGATTCTAGAGTTGAAACTGGTCAGGATTTATAGTCTGTATTTCATATTCTATAATATTATATGTGTGTGTGTGTGTGTGTGTGTGTATGGTATATATATATATATATATAATATTAGATATATATATTATATATATATATTATATATATATGATCATATATATATATATATATATATATATATATATATATATATATAATATATTATATAATATCCCTTTTAATCCTAAATTTCGTCAATTTTAATGTCACCTTGTAAATAATTTTAGTATTTTTAGTTTATAACAATGGTTTTATGAATAACTTTAGTATTTTATGTTTTCCTTTTTAAAATAGCAAGTAAACTTTAAATTTAATTATATATTTTTTATAAATGTGAATTGATTTCATATTACAGACTGATGATGTGTATGGATGACACGAAACGTATCATAATAAACTCCTTAATTGATCTTCTAAGTTGGGTAACCCTCTGATGACTACATGTTCGCACCTCCTTTTGATATATATATATATATATATATATATATATATATATATATGTATATGTATATATATAAATTATTTCATCTCTGAACCTAGATTGCATTTGCTCCTTTCGTGTCTCTTATTATTATTGTGATCGTTGTCTTTTTCATGACCACATTTTTTAGGACGGTTTCATTAGCTTTTTCAGGGAATTCCAATTTTAATAGTTCGTCTGCAACATACTACCTTGATGAATATATCAATGTATGCATTTTTAGCAATGCTAAGTATTGTAAGCAACATCCAGAATCATATGGAACCACTTAAATGTATGTATTTCCTGGAAATTTCGTTTCTAAGACTTACTGGATCCTTCGTTTCCTCTTTGATTCGACCCCTCGGGTAGAATACGTATTCCTACTGTAAGTGGTGTATTTAGTTTGAGCTCAGGATTACTCTGTATTTACTTCGTGTAGTCTACGAATGGTTGAAGCTACATAGATATTTATTATTTAATTTTACATATACTAGTATGTATATATATATATATATATATTTATATATATATATATATTGTATACATATATGTTTATATACTGACGGGAAAATAATGAATGCATCGAGTGCGTGTTTCACAAAAATGTATCTTTGACTCACATCGGGACGAAACCACGTCTTTCAAAGGACAGGCCAGGCTGTTACCAATTCATCGCACAAGTCATATAAGACGTTGGAACCACCTGTGTGTGTGTGTGTGTGTGTGTGTGTGTGTGTGTATATTGGTATAGGTATATATAATATATATATATATATATATATTCTTATATATATAATATATATATATATATAATCACAGATATATTCATATATGTATGCATTAAGCTACAAATGTCCTTTAAATCTGAGTTACTCTAACTCGGAGTTTGTATATTTCCATATATGTTAACTGAAGGGGAATTTTTTAGTTAAGAAATTTGTCGGCTTATGGGGTCGTGGCGTTCTTTACCCACAAGGCTACCGTGATAGCTTTGTGGGTAAAGTGGTTCTTCCCCATGAACGGACGAATTTCTTGTCAATTGAACAATTCCCCTTTGGTTAACATATATGGAAATATATAAATTCTGAGGTAGAGCGAACTAGATATTAAAGGACAATTGTAGCATTAATGCATGCATGTGTGTGTGAATATATATAATATATATATATATATATATATATATATATATATATATATATATATAATGTGTGTGTTTGTGTGCTAGAAAAGGTAGAAGAATAGTGTGCAAGTTTAAATTAATGCTAACAGCCTTTTAGGTCTTCAATGAATCTATTTGTTCCTCACCCAGCAGAACTTTGCAGGTTGGTTCCCTGTCCTCAGGCAGTTTTGAATGTAAATTTTGTGAATGAAGTTTAACTAGTTATTGTAGTCTGTGAGGGAAATTGGGATGAAAGTTGATAAAGCCACCAAACTGCTATTTTATATGCGAAGTTGCTCACCTTTAGAAGGGAGGCTGCAACTCTCATCTGGTACGGTTTCAAGAAAAATGTTTTCATGTGTTGTTTTTTTTATTCTGAATTTATTTTTCGTTATTTGTATCAAGAACGAGTGCAGTGTAAGACTTGACGTTTTTAATGAAAGGATTTACTTTCTTCGGTGTGGGATATACCTTGTATTCCAGCACTTGATATATGTATTTGAAAGGGAAGACTCGCGCGCTGGTTTCACTGATAATTCTCGCGATCTGCTTCACGTATATATATTATTTACCTTTAGTTTTGCGCGAAGTGCAGCCAGTATTCTCGGCAAACCAGATTTTAATATAATTTCCTGTTGCAAGGGAATTATTGTCAGCGTTGTCAGATGATAGAGTAGTAGTATTGCAAAGCGGAATACTTGGATATCCTAGAGACTAAGATCAAATATCATCTTCAATAAGAGGAAAATTTGCGTTTGCGGTCTTGAAGCATATTTTCTCATTCCTTTCTTCTGAGAAAGGTGCTTAAACTACCT
>NC_087201.1:90149138-90156638 GCF_015104395.2 Macrobrachium nipponense
GTAATGAACCTGATTTTTGAAAATTCCTTTTCGTCAGATGGAAGAAGCAAAAAGAGAGAGAGAGAGAGAGAGGGAGAGAGAATGAATGTTTATTTGGTATTTTGAATATACTGAAAAGACCTTGAAATGATTTTGCAGAAATTCTGAAACCTTTCGATTTCAGGATGTATTGTCAGTTGTCCCGTATCTGTTGACTCGTAGATAGTGTACATAAGAGAAATTTGCACAGTATGGGTAATGAAGCGTATTAAGAGAAAGAAAGTATTTATTGTCAAATTACGAAAAGATTCACATCAATCTTTTGTCTCATTATGTCTGAATAATTCAAGAATGTATTCATGTACGTAGGTGTTTTCATTATGCATACATAATGCAATCAGTTGACAGTCTTAGAAAATGATGAGTTGAACCCGGCGGGAAATCAAGTAAAACAGTGGGTCCTGGACCTATTAAGGGATGAAGGTACTACGTGCATTGCGAGTTATTCGTAGAATATACATAATTGAGAACTGTTATATACCGACAGTTAGGATCGAATTGTGTTTGTTTTGTCTTATTCAGTGCAGAGTCAAGTATTGTTAGTCTTGTTATTTTGTCTCCAACGTCTGTGCTATTAATTGCATCTGCAGCGTATTTATTTACAGGGTTGTCGTCTGTTCGCAGTAAGCTTCATACCGCCTTTTGGTACTAATTCTACAACGAAGAACTCATTCAAAAGGCCGTTCTAAATTTTGTACCACGAGTGAAATAATGCTCTTCACTTGTGATAGCTACCCTTTTTCAAAATGACCTACAGTTAGAACATTGTCTTTTTATTATTCTTTGGTGCGGTATTTGATATATTTGCTTTTCTGGCAGTGAATTAATGGCTAAACATGAGCATTTCTACCTTGATTCTTAAAAAAAAAAAAAAAAAAAAAAAAAAAAAAAAAAAGTGCCGCCTTTGGAGATTTGTCAAAAATACAAAGAAATGGTCTTGTATATAATGTTGCTTGCCATGTGACTGTCAAGAGATCAGGTCGGTCCATCCATCTCCCAAGAAGCTCGCTTGAACAATCCAGTGTTTTTTACCCTCCGTACAACAGAAAGTGTGTTTGTACGTTTGTGTGTGGGTTCACCATGACAAAGCTGCCTCCGTAGTGCTTTGAATTTCACAGTAACAAAGCTACCTCTATAGTGCTTGGAATGTCACCGTAACAAGGCTGCCTCCGTAGTGGTGTGACATGATGACACGAAACGTCAGACGAAATACGACGGCTTTTTCTTGACACCTCTACATTCGCAAGTTTTTCAGGAGCTCGGTTTTCTTTCCAATTAAGTTTATGAAAATTTATGATTAGTGCATTGTGTCGTATGCTGGAAGGAATTGTCTAACATACTTGTGCAGGTATCAGTGAAAGAGAGAGCCACTGAATACGTTGTCTGTTTTTGAGAGCATTCATAAGCTCATTAAACCCTGAGGACTATGTGCGGTTGTTGCAATACCCATGCTGTTACAGGAGCATATTCAGAATCTGAATCATCTCCCTTCCTATTGTGGAAGTATTTTTGCCAACGATTGATTTCTTCGTGGCGTCACTTCTGACGTTATTACAATCGAAATGGATGGTGTGTATATTATAAACATTATTATTATTATTATTATTATTATTATTATTATTATTATTATTATTATTATTATTATGATTATTATTATGATTATTATTATTATTATTTTGGTAAAAGGCCCTCTTTTACGCAAATTCTGTTAAAGAGAGTGGCAGAATTAAGGAAGTTAATTTGATCCTTATTTTGTCTATTTTTCTAATCATCCGCTTATCTAGCTCAGCGATGTTTCTGAGTAACTGGCCAATATTCATATGAGGAAATTTAAAAAAAACGCTGAAGGTGATTTTACTATATTATTATTATTATTATTATTATTATTATTATTATTATTATTATTATTATTATTATTATTATTATTATTAAAACAGGATGCTGGTGTCATTCAGGTACTCTGGTATTAACAGTATTAGATCTCACGTCCAGATCAAGCATGGGTCGTAGTCAGTGATGGTTTTATGAAGATGACCTGCTAGAAGGTCGAAACGTCACGTTAATACCAGCTGTACCAGCACCAACATTCAGCTGTACACCAAAAACGACCCCGGCCCGGATTTTACCTATGCCTACGGAATAATACCAGCACCGGCTACGACCCCTGCTCGACATGGACCTGAGATCTAATACTGTTAATGCCAGTATACCGGAATGACACCAGCATCCTGTTTTAATATAAAAAGAAAGGTCACCTTCAGCAATTTTTTTAATCTTTTAGAATTTCCCAATATGCATATTGGCCAGTTACTTAAAAACATCGTTGAGTCAGAGACGGGGATAATAGGAAAAATAGAAAAAGCAATATATAAAATCAACTCGCTTAATTCTGATCATCTCTTTAACAGTATTATTATTATTCGGAGAAAACAAATCCACAGTTATGTAAATGTACATATATTTAAGTTTAAAACAGAAAAGATAGCTTTCGGGAATCTGTACGGTTCCCCTTATGAGGAATTTTTAATTATTATTATTATTATTATTATTATTATTTTTTTTTTTTTTTTTTTTTTTTTTTTTTTTTTTTTTTTTTTTTTTTTTGCTCTATCACAGTCCTCCAATTCGACTGGGTGGTATTTATAGTGTGGGGTTCCGGGTTGCATCCTGCCTCCTTAGGAGTCCATCACTTTTCTTATTATTATTATTATTATTATTATTATTATTATTATTATTATTATTATTATAACTCAATTGTTAAGAAACAAACTTACCGAAGGGGTCATTGACTTGAAACTCAAGGTTACAAAGAATATGTTGTACATTAGAAAGAAGTAACAGAAGGTAATAGGAAATACTGAAACAGATCACTTATTAAAAGAGAAAATATGAATAGCCGCATTATTAAGATTAAAATTGTCAAGTAAATAACTAAAATGGAAGGAGAATTGCTTTAGGGAAGTACGTCCACTGACGTAACTCGCATAGATCTGCCTTCTTGTTCAATTTTGAGTCTCGGTCAATAAAGATTATATGAATGTCAATACGTAGTGCCAGAAGAGTGCACAAATAAAATACCCAACCTAGCTATCCAATAATACGCGAATACAGGCGTTTTAACTATTATTTATTACAAAGTTAGTGACTTTAGGTAAATTGCATGTTACTGGAAAGGTTTTTTTGTCATACCCTTTTGCACCCTTTTGTGTGGTCACTGTAACTGTTATTCCCGTATGGTGTGTGTTGCAGTTCTGACTTTGATCTGACGCATCCAATCCCGAAAATATATATATATATATATATATATATATATATATATATATATATATATATATATATATACCCGTTTGTGTATATGTATGAAGGTATGTTTGTATGCAAGGTATCGGATATTATAGAATAATGAACTTCTTTGGTAAAGCAAACTATTGAACAACATAATATGAATCATATACATATAAGTAGTTTACATGATTTTGTATAATCCTGTTGATTTCTTTACCCCCATTATTCAAATTATTATTAGGATAATAGATAGCTAACCATGTCCAGGTGAGAGAGGATTCTGGGTAATCCTGTATGCCTCGTTTAATTAATGTTTTGCATTATGATTGAATTGTGCAATTTTTCGGTAATTTCATCAGCGTTTTTAGTCCCGGTAATGTGTGATGTTTTTACGCGATAAATAGTGATTTTTTTTTTCATTACGTACATGCAATTTTTGCACTTTGCATGAGTTTTAATTTTGGTGAAAGAGTAAAAGCCAGAATGCGCGTTTTAATGTATTCATTTGGTCGCTGTGACGTTATTGGTAAAACACAAACATTTTTTGGTTGCCTTGACTACAAGAAAGTGTACGATCATCCTCTCTCTCTCTCTCTCTCTCTCTCTCTCTCTCTCTCTCTCTCTCTCTCTCTCTCTCTCTCTCTCTCTCTCTCTCACGGATGTGGAACGTATTAGGTTTTATTTTTATGGGTTATAGAGTATGGATGACGACCTCCTGTCGTATTTCTCCTCTCCGGGTGCGACTTGGAGGCGCCTCGCTTCTGAGTTAGTGCGTTTACGAAACGTGTTTAGATATTCTCGCCAGAATTTTTAGGAATCTACCGGATTTCGGGCGTGAGGAGGATTTTCTTCATCTTCGCGTGGAGGAACTTCAATGATGGTTTTCAATATAAAGTTGTTTTTTATTATTTTATTATTATTAGCTGACAACCGGTGCTGCCCCGGAAAACTGATTGACAACCGATACTCTCTCTCTCTCTCTCTCTCTCTCTCTCTCTCTCTCTCTCTCTCTCTCTCTCTCTCTCTCTGATGTTAAGATAGTTGCTTCAGTGATGTTGCCCGGCATTTTTGACATTTTATATTTCACCTCTTCTCACCCTACATTGCTATCGGGGCTGAACTTGGACTTAAAGTGCATCGGGAGTGTCTCTATTCATCCCAGCAACGTAAAACTGTGGATTTAGACACTAATATCTGTAATTCTTTACATTTTATTTTTCACCCTTTCTCACCCCCGCCTTCCTGTCGCGGCTGAACTTTGATTTAAAGGACATTGCGAGTGTCACTATTCATTCCAGCGACCTCGAAAACTGGATTAGACACTAATATCCGTCGTTTTCGTTTATTTTTACATTTCACCTCCTTCCCACAATCCCCCTTTGGTGCCAGTGATGTCTTACCTCACTGTATTTTTTGTCTTACCTGACTGTATTTTTCTTCCAGATGGTAAGTCATATGCATGCCAAATTTGGTTGCCATTGCTCAATGCGTTTTAAAGATGCTGGAACCCACACGCATACATACATAGATCCATTTATATATATATATATATATATCATATATATATATATATATATGTGTATATATATATATGTATGTATATATGTATATAATATATATTATCATTATTATTATTGTTGTTGTTATTATTCGGAAGATGAACCCAATTCATAAGGAACAAGCCTATAGGGGCCATTTACTTGAAATTCAAACTTTCAGAGAATGTGTTCATTAGGAAGAAGTAACAGATAGTAAGAAATAAAGAAAGAAGAGGTCACTTATTAGAGATTGTAGTTAATTTTTTTATGTTTACTTATTATTATTATTATTATTATTATTATTATTTTTTATTATTATTATTATTATTATTTTTATTTATTATTATTATTTTATTAAAAGAAAAGTAATGGCTACTTCGGCAGCGTTACACTTGTAGAGATTCTTCTCTATTTTGCGAATAGCGCCTTTTTCGGTGCTACTTAGACAGGCTAGTAGAGCGCCTATAGAGGTCATGGTAAAATACAGGGTCAAAATAGGTGTATATATTTGAATTTTACAGATAAACTATGATACCATAGTCATCAAAGTCATTAACGATTTTCTCTCTCTCTCTCTCTCTCTCTCTCTCTCTCTCTCTCTCTCTCTCTCTCTCTCTCTCTCAGAGAGACAGAGAGGGAGAGAGAAAATCGTTAATGACTTTGATGACGGTATGGTATCATAGTTTATCTGTAAAATTCAAATATATACACCTATTTTGACCCTGTATTTTACCATGACCTCTATAGGCGCTCTACTAGCCTGTCTAAGTAGCACCGAAAAAGGCGCTATTCGCAAAATAGAGAAGAATCTCTACATGTGTAACGCTGCTGAAGTAGCCATTACTTTTAATAAAGTATGCTTGAGAGAGGGTCTGCTTCCTAAGTATATTATTATTATTATTATTATTATTATTATTATTATTATTATTATTATTATTATTTCTTTTTCAGGTGAGTTCTGACTGAGTACAAGGCACTGATCTGATCACTTTATTCGACCTATTTTTTGGGGGGTAAGTTTTGCACTTATTTGAACTTATTTTGAAACGTCGCTTATTATTTATAAACCAGATTTCAAATATTTGAAGTTCTTATTGACACCTTTACATTTTATTTTACATTTTATTTTCTGAAAATGTTTTCTTATATAAAAGTTGCGCGATGGCTATTTGTTCTATTACATGATAAGTTTATCTGGAAATTCTCTTTCATGATTGTATTTCAGTAGAAATTTTTCGTAGTTGTTAAAGATAATAATAGATAAACTATGAGATCCTTGGTAAAACTGTGTAACTCTCTTTGCGTGAGTGTGTGCGTGCGTATTCACCAAAGGTGGTATGAGCGGCCGTGTAAAATAATGTAGATGTGATATGGAAGACATTTGGAGTTGAAAGGAAGGTTGTTGAGAAACGAGGAAAAGGAAAGTGGCACTCCCGTAAGATAATCGGATGTGTTAAAGGTGACCCGTCACTAATGAGGGAAGGACTCCGCCTACAAACACCTGTCAGGTGCAAGCACTTAGTTTCTGGCTGTCTTTATTTTCGTTTGTAATGCCTTGCTAGCATATATATGATACGTGTCTACCACTTTGTATCAGTCCTTTGAGGATGGCTTAGCAATGAAGTCGACATCGGTCAGGATTTACAACTGTTTTTTATTTCTTTGAGGTAGAAGTTTCGCAAAACTTCAAATATACGGTAAAGGCTACGCTGATTGGGCGGTTCGGAATCTTCGGTAATCAGTAGGTCTCATTAGGTATATTGATGTATATACACCGTGCACAAGTCTCACTCCCCTAAATAGATTGTTGTATTTCAGGTTCGTAATTTGAGTGTTTTGGAGTTTGGTGAAGGGGAGAGGGAAGGATGGAGATTCCTACAGGGATAAAGTGACCTTAGGGAAGGACGGTCAGGGATCAGGGAAGTGTGTGTGTGTGTGTGTAGGATTATTGTGGCTGTAATTATGTACAAACTGGAAGTAATACATCTTATTTCAGACGTCCCATTGCCTTATTAAAAAGTACTTGATTATCTGATACCCCGTATATAATCAGAGACGCCCTTCGGCCGAAATAAACACAATTTAGCCGAATGAAACCAGATCATCTTCCTAATTGCAAATATACCCTGGCCATTGATAATACTGACACCACCCTCTCTTTCCCCATGTAGGCTGTCAATCCCGAAGGCCTTGGAAACAAACGTAAAATAACACACATATATATGTGTGTGCGTGTGTTATTTTACATTTGTTTCCAAGGCGTATGGGATTGTCAACCTACAGGGGGAAAGAGAGGGTGGTGTCAGTATAATCAATGGCCAGGGTGTGTTTGCAATTAGGAAGATGATCTGGTTTCGTTCAGCTAAACTGTGTTTATTTCTCAGATTCATGACGCTGTCATAATGACGAAAATGTGACACGAGACTGTCGCAAATACCCGAGTCTCCATTGAAAGGAGGTGAGAGGGAAAAGGAAAAGTGATGACAGCATGAACTTAACGAACTAATTAAGATAAAGAACAAATCCAGCAGAGTGTAGGGGCGGCGATTGGCAAGAGAACACGACGAAAATGCGCAGGTGTAGATGGTTGGTGTATGAATGTTTACCCTTGGAGAATAACATATAGGCTGTTATAAAA
>NC_087201.1:90164138-90169138 GCF_015104395.2 Macrobrachium nipponense
CACTTTGCTTCTTCCGTTGTTCTTCAGCGGCCCAAGGGACATGTCCTTTTAGTCCAGGACTTTCAGAAATGATGTCGAGTTGGCCCCTCCAACGAAGTTACGTTTTCATTTGCAATTCCAGTCGCCTGCTGCAGGATACCGTCCTGGTGACTTCTGTGAATATGATCTTGGTGCTTTCAATAAGTAAGTTGCACTTGCAGGGGCGAGTGCCGGCAGTGCACTTCAGGCCGTGCACTGAAGACGTCTTTGCAACTTTTCTTCGGCCCATCGTTGTTGCTACCTCTTTCATTCCTTTTGCTGCACCTGTTTTCATAGTCCCTTTCTTCCATCTTATTTTCCTCCCTCTCCTAACAAGTGTTTCAAAGAGTTACGGCGTTTTTCCTTTTTTCCTCCCGTTAAACCTTTTAAGCCTTCCTACTCTCGGTTTCTCTGTCATCACTGAATGACCTCTTAGGTCCCTGCGCTGTGCCTTCGGCCTAAATTTTAAATCCCATTCCATTTCTAATAAATAAGTTGTTGATCTCAACGTAGTATGAACTCGACGACGTTGTAGGTTAGAGAACCTGTTTTGGGGTTGCATTAGCCAAGTGTTTTTCTCTACAGCAGCAGTGAGGCTGGAGGGCGAGAGACAGAGAGCCTTCTCCTCAGTTCTCAGATACTCACAAGTGTTCTTCGAGGTTAGAACTCCTCCTCAGCGAAGACGATTTGTAAGGTAGAAACCGTTGGTGTGCATGAGTGTGCTGCTGTCCTTCGTAGCATAAGGAGACTTTTATTAGTCTTGATAGAATAAGTGTTTTCGAGAACCTGACGACTCAATAGAGTAATCTCCTATCATTGCTCCATTTTGCAGTTGTCATTGAAATTTATTGAGCGAGAGAGGCACGGCGAAGTATGAAGATGTAAAAAGCAGCTACTCCAAAAAGTATGGCACAGTAACAATATGGAGGGTTGAGTGTTTCAAATATTGTTGAGGGTTGAGTGTTTCAAATATTGTTATAAAATGCATAGGAAATGGTCCCTTTATCAGAATTCGTAAATCAACGCTGTTGGATAAACGATCATAAGCGCTCGTGTCATTGATGAAAAATTGACTTCTCCAGTTCTGAGATACTGAGAAAGTCAAATGTTTACTTAAATTTCGTAAGTCATTGTTAATATTTGTCACAAATACTAATTATGACATCCTGACGTAAAGTTTTGGATTTGTGACAATTTATAGTTCTTGCCTCCTTCAGGGTCGTTGCTCAAACAGTTTTGTGTGGTAGAGGGAGAATTTGTTTGCCGTCGGTTCCAGTATTATCAGGTCTGGTGATCTGTCGAACATCCACCGTATCTGCTGCCTTTGATGATAACGGCCTGTTTCTGCTTATGAGTTCCTGTCTTTACTCTCAGACACACACACACACTCACACACACATATATATATGTGTGTGTATGTATGTATGTATGTCCCGATACAATAGGAAAAAATTGTTGAGAATCGAAAGAGGCAAGAGAAACGACAAGAACTTTTAGGTAATTTCGATAGACACTGGGAATATATATACTATATATATGTGTGTAATGGGAATCAGGAGAACACTTAAAACTTGCGTTGGTTAGCGTTGGCCTTCACTTCTCAGGAACAGTCTTGCTTGCACGCAACTTATCGTGCTTAGATGTCAGCTATTTAACTATTTAACTACACAAAAGTTATGAGATTTTGGTTGCAAATGAAATATAGGTTTCCCTAAAATATTTTTTTTCTATCTTAAGTTTGATAAAGTTCCACCTTATCAGTCAGGGTAATTCAACCGAATCTTTCTTAAAGAGGCACTTCTTACTTTTATAAGTCGGTAACTTGAACTAAAATCTGTTCTTAGTCAACGGGCACTCATGAATAATTTTACAAATCCACAAATCACTATGGGGCCCTCAGTTTCACTTCCACTCTCTCGACATTCCCCTTTAACCGTGCCTTGGTCTTTTCTTCTTACTCCTCTCGGATACTTCGTATATATAGCCTTTTATGAGATGCCAATTTTCTATATAATTTTCTCACTTTTCGTTTGTATGGGCTTCAAGGGGTCACTGGGCGAGATCAAGATTTCTATTAGCCCTTATACTCGGCTAAAGGACCTTGACTCGGCGAATCTCTGACCCCTGTTGATTAATTTGCCCTCGCTACTGGCTTCTGCCCTTTGCCCTGTGCTCATTACATTACGGAATAACGCTTGTAATTGCTACTGTCTGTTGTCGATTGATTGGAGTCTTGAGTTCGCTATCGACTCTCTTGTTTTTCTCTTATTCTATCAACGATTTCTGTATGTATTTATTCACATATTAAGATATATATATATATATATATATATATATATTATATGTGTGTGTGATTTTATATTAAATCACCTAAAAGTTCTTGTTTTTCTATCTTTCGAAACTCAAATATTTTTTTATATTGTTCTTGTAAAGTTAGCATTACACACACACACACACACACACACAGGTAAAAATAAATCAGATTGAGCAGCTCAAGTCCCGTATTCTCTCTCTCTCTCTCTCTCGCGCGCGCGCGCGTCCTAAGCAGTGAATTAGGTACCATGTGGTCAGTTGACTTCTGTGGGTTGTAGGCAAGGCGGAGAAGGGGGAAGGGCTGCGAGCCTCACTGCAGTAAGAGAGCTGAGAACCTGAAGGTTATCACCTTATTAAAAAAAAAAAGGGGGGGGGATTGAGGGAATGGTAGGCTGAGCGACCTCTAGATCCCAGCTCGTGGCTTTTTACTTAATTTTAAATTCCATTCCACTTTAATAATTTATAATAAAAGTCATTAAAAGAAAGATAATTGAAGTTGAGAAAAGAAAATATGTAAAGAACTCAAAGTAATAAGGGGAATTATTATTATTATTATTATTGTTATTTTATTTTTTATTTTTTTTTGGGGGGTGTCTATCACAGTCCTCCAATTCGACTGGTTGGTATTTATATTGTGGGGTTCCGGGTTGCATCCTGCCTCCTTAGGAGTCCATCACTCTTCTTACTATGTGCGCCGTTTCTAGGATCATCACACTTCTTCTTTGCATGAGTCCTGGAGCTACTTCAGCCTCTAGTTTTTCCAGATTCCTTTTCAGTGATCTTGGGATCGTGCCTAGTGTTCCTATGACTATGGGTACAATTTCCACTGGCATATCCCATATCCTTATTATTTCTATTGTCAGGTCTTGATACTTATCCATTTTTTCCCTTTCTTTCTCTTCAACTCTGGTATCCCATGGTATTGCAACATCAATGAGTGATAATTTCTTCTTGATTTTGTCAATCAACGTCACGTCTGGTGTATTTGCATGTATCACCCTATCTGTTCTGATACCATAGTCCCGGAGGATCTTTGCCTGATCGTTTTCTATCACTCCTTCAGGTTGGTGCTCGTACCGCTTATTACTGCAAGGTAACTGGTGTTTCTTGCGCAAGGCTCCAGTGGAGGGCTTTTGCCATTGAATCATGCCTCTTTCTGTACTGGTTCTGTGCAAGTGCCGGACATTCGCTTGCTATGTGGTTTATGGTCTCATTTTTCGTATTGCACCTCCTACATATGGGGGAGATGTTATTTCCATCTATCGTTCTTTGAACATATCTGGTTCTTAGGGCCTGATCTTGTGCCGCTGTTATCATTCCTTCAGTTTCCTTCTTGAGCTCTCCCTCTGTAGCCATTGCCATGTGTCATCCTGGCTAGGGATAGTTCTTTAGTCTGTCTCATGCATTTGTCCGTGCATTGGTTTGTTGTGCCATTCCTCTGTTCTGTTTGTAATTCTCCTGTCTCTGTATATTATTATTATTATTATTATTATTATTATTATTATTATTATTATTATTATTATTATTATTATTCAGAAGATGAACTCTATTCATTTTTCATAACCCCACAGGCCCACTGAATTGAAATTCAAGCTTCTGAAGAATATGTTGTTCATTAGAAAGAAGTAAGAGGAGGTAAACGGAAATGCTGAAAGAAGAGATTCATTCACTAAAAAAAAAGAAAAATATTAATTAATATAGATAAAAATGCCAGTAAATTATTAAAATGCAAAGAGAACTGTAATAGGGTAGTAGTGCATTGCATTCCCGCTTGAACTAAGTGTCAAGACGATCGTAAAAATAATTTAGTCTGGGAAGTATGCCTTCGATAAGTCTCTCTCTCTCTCTCTCTCTCTCTCTCTCTCTCTCTCTCTCTCTCTCTCTCTCTTAGAAGCGGATTGGATGTCAACCAAAACCATTAAGAAAAGAATTAAATATTCTGTTTCAAATTGCCAAGGACTTCCTTGGAGTCACGAGTCGTCCTATCAATTTCACTGTGTATCTTTGTTCTCCGTTATGTTTCATGTATTCCTGCGTTGGATACTTAGCTAGAGTGGTTTAAAATAGATTCACTTAAAAATTAAAATGTTTAAAGTAATGTTGAGAACACAGACTGAGAAACTATTAATGAAATAACCATCCAAAATTTTTGTCGCCGTGTGAAATGCATATTGCGCCTTTGTTTCTACATAACGTCTTTATGTAACAAAAGTTACGAAGTTCACCATACCGTATGATTTTCAGATCAGGGAATTAGAAAAAGGCAGTCCTGACAATTAATTCATGATTTGAGGTTTTGCTTATATTTGGGAGTATCATTTTTATGTTGATAATTCCTCGTCAGTAGTGAAAAAATACAATGTTTTTATTGTAATGGAACTCCCAAGAGAGCCCAAACAGTAACTTCCCTAAATTAGTTTTACCTAGTCCATCCATGCGGAAGTGAGTCCAGGAAGCATGTTAGTTTCCATTCGTTCCTTATAACAAACGTAGGATTTCTAGTGATGACACTCTCCAATTTTATATTTCTCTCCTTTTCCTTCTTTGTGGCCATCCCCAGCTTATCAATCAGCAGACTTTGTAAATACTTTGGGCATCATTGATTGGCACAACTGCCGTGAACATCTTGGGAAGGCCAACCTGGACTGGCTTGATCCGCTTTGTTCTGT
>NC_087201.1:90174138-90196638 GCF_015104395.2 Macrobrachium nipponense
AACAGCTGTCGGGAATCGTATTGACATTTTACTGCCGGCCGACCGCCCCCGAAAGAAAAAAAATTGGGGAAATAGGAAATTTCAAGATGTTAATTGGGAGAACGATTGTGCAGGTATTTCACTGTCGTAGATAATAGGCCATTCTTCGATTCCACTTAGTTTTTTGCAATATATTATATGTATTTCCGTGCAGACGTTTTGTGTAACATGGCGTTGAAAAACGTCTTTTGGCGGTTAGCCTTGTTGAAGCCATTTTATTTTTATTCTCTACTAATCACCCACGCCTATAAACCTCACTCTTTTCCCCCACATATCCCGTAGGTGGTTAGTGCTATCAGCGCACCTCAAGGGGTGCACTGCAGGCATTGCTTAAGGTTCTTTGCAGCGTCTCTTCGTCCCCTAGCTGCAATACAACCCCTTTCATTTCATTGACGGCTCTGTACCTTCTTTCATATTATCAATCATCCATCTTCCTTTCCGCCCTCTCCTCAAAATGCTTTCGTAGTGCAACTGCGAGGTTTTCTTCCTGTCATTCCTCTCGAATCGTTCTTACTCTCAGTTTTCCTTTCAGCGCCTTATAGGTCCCATCGCTTGGCCACTCCCCTGGATTTCATATTTCAATTCAATTCTTGCCACAGAAAACACTCATAGATGAGTGCTTATTTGTTTCATTGTTTAGAAATTCATTTTGAAAGTATGGTATTCAATCCTTGTCACCCTTCTGTGGTGTTAAAATACCCGTTACGTTTTGGATGACAATTTCCATCAATATCTGACGTCTGTTCTTTTGAAGAAAAAAAAAACGGAATTTGTATAAAATGTAGGAGTCTTTCTTTCGCATTGAGAGTTCGATGATGGATATGATGGGGAATGAATGCGACAGTAACCGAATTGAGAGGCCCATTTCGTCTGAAACATTTAACCGGAATTCGACTTTTCAGATGATATTTGAAGATCAGTTCTGCCTTAACAAACTGATGAGCTTTGTTTGTGTTCACTTATAAGAAGGTCTTGTCGTTTCTTCCCTTTTTTCACCAGAGAAGAACTCAAAGCTTTAATAAACTAATTAACAATATGTTTTTACTTAGAAACGAAAAATTTTAATGAAGATCGAGATTGTAATGCCGTGAATATCATATCTGCAGCATCTTTTCTTCAGCATTTTACTCTGCGTATAAAAGGATTATTACACACAAACACACACAACGCACGCTCGCATACATACGCGCACAGACTTATAAATATATATTTGTGCGTATGCGAGCGTGCGTTATGAATGTAAAACAGAACCAGGAACACACGCACATGGCGTAGTTCCATATTGATCGTTCCTTTTCTTCTCTTTTCTTTTCTTTTATTTTTTTTTTCTTCAAGGACGAATAATTCTCTTTTGCAGCGTCGGGGTTTTTCTCCTGATAAATTAGGATTGGCTGGCTGTATTTTGTCCCAGAATCACTTTGATGGTGTGCTAGACGAAAGAAAAGTTTTATTGGCTTGCCTGCTGCAGTATAAGAGAATGCTTTCGACCCTTCCTGGAAATGCACTTTCCTCATCTCTCTCTGAGGGCTAACAGCATCCCACACCCTCTCCCCCTCCCCCTCCCCCTCTTGGGGATAGAGAGAGAGAGAACCTTTACCACTCGGAACGTCAAAGTCGTGCCCAGTTGCAGACTTTATTTTAAACTTTATTTTGTACTTTCCCTTACTTCAAAAAAATTATTTTTGTAAAATCTCTCTCTCTCTCTCTCTCTCTCTCTCTCTCTCTCTCTCTCTCTCTCTGAATATACTTTGGCCATTGTTATAACTTAATTAACCTGTAATATACGACAGTATGGACAAGGTTATTGTTTAAGCAATAATCATCGGCTAGGTAACACCGCGTGTTTTCGAAGAAATTTAACAATACATCAACTATTGACTTGGGAAGGGGAAGTAGAAATTCGGTCACAAGATGTATAAAGATGTACATAAATTTCCAGCATATGTAGGATTTTCTTTTAATTTCATACGCTGGTACATGTAGTACATGCTGTTTTGCAATTGGGTCTTGATTATAAGATAAATCAGCTTTAAGTTTTATATTTCGGTCTGATTTAAGAAAAAAATAATTAAGTTTTGTTATCTGGTCTGATTGGAAAAAAGTCTTAGTTTGGGTCTGATTATAAAAAGACAGCCTTATTTTAGAATTCGGTCTGATTTTAGAAAAACTTAGCTTTAAGTTATATCATTTTGTCTGATTTATGAAAAAACTTAGTCTTAGGTTTTTATAATTCGGTCTGCTTGAAGAAAGAACTTAACCTTAAGTTTTTTGATTTGGTCTTATAAAAAAAACTTAGCCTCAGTCTTTACAATTCAGCCTGATTTAAGAAAAAACTTAGCCTTAGCTTTTGTAATTTGGATTAATTAAAAAAACATATTTTAAAGGTCTGATTAAAAAAAAACTTTAGCCATTTTCATGGGCGAAAATGTATTCAGATGTCAGCTATAAATTACACCTTTCATTTCCAGAGAAAACTGAACGTCGACGGAAAAAATATTGAATTGAAAGTGTTTAGGAACCCTACCTCAAAGATTTAGCTTTAAAATAAATTTGTATTCTATTGGAAATGAGCAGTATTTGCTTTCTTCTTACTTGAGATCGAATGTTTTTATTATTTAAATGTATGAAACTTTTGGTTACGTAATCTCCTGATTTTGACAAACGTTGCCCCATGTCCTCGATGATACCCTATTTTGTGGCACTTTTGGTACATTTAATGCCCCCTGGAAACCCTCCCCTCATCTCCATGTACATGGTATAACTTTTCTGTTTTTTTTTTCAAAGCTAAGATCCTTGCTTGTGAAGATATATAGCAGTCCTTGTCATCATTCCACTTATCAGCTTTTTCCCCAGGCATTCTCTCTCTCTCTCTCTCTCTCTCTCTCTCTCTCTCTCTCTCTCTCTCTCTCTCTCTCTCTCTCTCTCTCTACTGTTCTTTTCACTGACGCCAACCCTTCAGGCACCTACGTTTAATTCTTGCTCCTGCTTGAGAGGCGCTCTTTGCCTAACAACCTCTCGTACGCGTGCTTGCGTGCTCAGAAACGTTCTTGAATGCTATCATGAATTGCCCATCGTAAATAGTATTTAAGCACTTATAAATTTAAATATTTATAATAAATATTTACGACTGCTCTTGTAGTGTTGCGGTTGGAAGATTAGATCGACGAAATGTAAAACAAATATTTGAGGTCAGGCAGCGAATTCACTTTGCAATTCAATATTTTCTCTCCAACGTCCAGTTTTCATTGGAATATGAAAGCCATGGATTTTTTTTAATCAGACCAAATTGTGAATCTTAAGGCTCCGTTTTTTAAAATCATACCTAATTATAAGCTTAAGGCTATTGTTTTAAAATCGTACCTAATTATAAAATCTAAGGATACGTTTTCTTAAATCATTCCTGATTATAAAACCTAAGACCAAGGATTTTTTTTAATCAGACCAAATCATGAGGGCTGAGTTTTTAAAATCGTGCTTCATCGTAAAACCTAAGGCTAAGGTATGTGTTTTTTTTGTAAGGAGATCCAATACTAAAACAAAAGGCAAAATTTCCGTTGTAGAGAATAAAAAAGAAAAAAGAAAAAGAAAACGTAACCAGTAAAACGAGCGAACAAAGGTAAAGCCATCTAGAAACCGTTTCATAAGAACCACGGAATAGATTCAGACACCATTTTCAATGTGCGAAGTGTTGGATTCTTTTATATTAGGCTGGTAAGTTTTCATCAAAAGTATTATTAATATAATTAGTGTTATTACTTTATGTCACAAAGATCTGATTTACCGGTTTCCATGATGTTTTTTATGCCCTTATTTCGGCAAGCATTGAATCCGGACGATGGGGGTGGGTGCCATTAAAAAGAAAAAAAAAAACATTGATCTGAGATACCATTATGGATTACCTTTCCTTGAAAAAATGGTTACCAAGATGCAAGTTATTTTCTGCATTGCATTGTTCGCATGATTTGTCACTTGCTCGGTATTTTCTCGTTCAAGGTTGTTTGACACTGAAACATGGGGCCCATTTCCCATAGTTATATATTACAGAACGCATAAGGCAGGTTTATTGTCAGAATACATATCAGTAATTGTGCCGAATTCTGTGCATGTCTCGCTTGATCATCATCATCATCGTCTTCTTCTTCTTCTTCTCTTTAAAAGAGGCAATATTGATGAGTGCTAGGAGTTCTCGTAATCGATCATTAATGTTGTGGTGGTGGTGATGGCCGGGTTATGTTGGAGACTGCCACTCCCATGGCTTGTCCAAGAAAATTTGAAGGAGCGAGTGGCCCTTGTTGGCAGGGCGATGAGGCTTGGTTTTATCTTGGGAAAGGGGTGGTTCGAGAAAAGGAAGGAAAGAAAGAAAGAAGGATGCCGGACGGTTCCTGGGCGAACAGGAAATGACCGAAGGAAGCAAACAGGAAGAGAAGAGAGGGAGATGGTGGGAGGGGACTTCTTAGAAGGCGGGTATGGCTAACAGGAATGGCCGGCGGTTTGCATCCCCACGGGAAGACGCAGGAGTTCACAATTTCGAATTTCTCAAAGCCTGACGGAGGGAAGTGGAGGAGTAACGGACGCGGAAAGGGACTTCGAAAGGAAACGCTCAAGAAGGTCGGGTGTGTTGGTGGTAAATGTAACAGATGTTCCCCTGGTTTGGGGGTTGGGGGATGTGGGGAGGGGGAAGAGGAAGAGGGAAGGAACGGAAATAATGGCCCCGAGTCTAGGCAACAACAGTTAGTGACAGGCTGCCCACTTCAGTGAGTCTAACAAAAAAAGAAAACCAAAGTAAGCTCGTTACTTGCTTTGCTCCGGTGTACTTGAGAATATCATATTGCTGTGTCCCTTTTACCCCTTTCTGTGAGGTATATATTGCTGTTTCATTGCACTTTCAGTATTTGAATCAGATACAGACAGAATAAAATACTATAGTAACTAGATTCCCTGTGTTCAAAATTTTGTTCCTTTTAATCATAAGAGATAGACCTGATTGTGTTAATTACGTTAATTTTACTAAATAAAATGCATTGGTATGTTACACGTAACATGTGTTTTATTACGCAATGGCACGTCTTTGTCAGTGAATGTGTATATTTTATACACAAGTATGCCATATTTGTTTATTTTCTTGCATAGACGATTGTATGTTTGCATAGTTATATGATTTATGAAAATGGTCTCATTTAGTAGGCTGGAACCAGATCGCGATGTGAAAACCTTTCGATAATTGGAAAAATTTGCTCAGTGCTATAGCTTTTGGTCCTAAAAATTGCTCCTTGTTTGGTTGATTATATGGTAGGAGACTGCACATCGGATTGCTTGGAATCTAACCTGTGTTTAGTTAGGTTGTTCTTTTAATCACGGCCATATTTTAGATATATCTTCTTGCTTCTCAGACTTTGTAGCGTTGGAGCTTATATTCACATAACACCCGCACGCGGGAACAAACGGTGATTTATGTATATATATTTATACGTATATATATATATATATATATATATAAATATATATATATATTATATATATATATATATATATATATGTATGTATGTATGTATGTATGTATGTATGTATGTATGTAGGTATGTATGTATGTATGTATGTATGTATATATATATATATATAGATCTATATATATATATATATATATAGAGAGAGAGGGAGAGAGAGAGAGAGAGAGAGAGAGTAAATACGCACGTACATACAAGGTACTTATTTCTCTGGTAAACTGATGTACCATTATGAGACAAACGCACATGAAACGGTGTCAGTGCAATATGCAGAGTGACTTCAAATATAATTAGGTGATGTGATTGCGTTCGTCATTACAAAATTGTAGGGAAAATCGCTATTAATTTTGAGTGGATCAGAAAGAGAGAGAGAGAGAGAGAGAGGAGATTAGACGAGAGAGAGAGAGAGAGAGAGAGAGATTGTTTGTACTCATGTGGTCGGAGTCTTAGAATCGTTCGGTTTGGCATTGAAGTTTTCATAATGCGAAAATTATTTTGTCACACATTGGAATTCGCGTCCCCCTGGGACGAAAAATGGTGCCAGATAGAATGTGACCACTAAATAAATTACAAGGGTTTGTGGGGCCTCAAGAACACCTTGAAAATGGTCGGGAATGAATATTAAAGTTATTTTTTTTTTTTTTTTTTTTTTTTTTTTTTAGTGTGGGGGGGGGGGGGGGGGGAGGCGAGTTTTCGATGAATTCGTCAGGTTCGAAACAATTGTAAGCCGAATTGTCGTAATTCAGTATGAATAGTGAGTTTGTATAATTCAGATTGAGATATCTTGTCTCTTTGGTGCTTTACATAGGAAATGACGATGGCAGTCATGTTTTACTTAACACAAATGCTTTCATACATACTATATACATTGATTTTGTTGATGTTAATCATCTCCATCTCAATATAGTAAATTAATTTATCAAATCATGATCTTCATCATTTCATTTGTATACCATTTGCTTGATGAAGCCCTGGAATAATTAAATTTCTTAGTATTGTCTCCCTTGAAATTTTGCGGTTTAGATATTGAAAGTTTTTTGGAAAGGCAGCCGTGAAACTTGTCTGAAGTAGAGCGAACATTTTGGTACGATATGTGGGCAGTGTCTTTACATATTACATTTTATTCAATCCTGTTATACTGTAATTGTGATGACCAATGTTATGTCTTGTAATGTATAGAGCGCAGGATTCAATACCAACGTTTTAAATAGAAATGGGTTAGATATTTGTGTTCGTCATTTTGTGCAAGGGCATCTTGTTCTACCCATGATGGAAGCTGTGACCCGCGTTAAATGAAAGATGAAGATATGGCAAGGATATAAATGTTCCCATCACGTCCAGTCGAAGAAAGTCGTCGGAAGCAGCAACCAGCTGAGGCTGAGTTCAAACAATGTCAGGAACGAGATCATTCTTGGCAGGGAAGGGAAGAAGAAGACGCCCTACAAAAAGCGCCAGACTCTGGGCCAAGGTAAAAGAGCGTCCAGTTTGGGCTCTTCCTCGCCCTCATCCAGATTATTGGCCACCCAGGGCAACCTCGTGATTCGAGTGCAGTATGGGCGTGGCCCTGGGAGCGTCTCTTCCGACATCGAGGACCAGCGTGCCCTCTGTTATAGTTGTAGCAGGGGAGATAGCTCCCTGGCGTGGGCCTGCGGGTGTAAGAGGGTCCCTCCGAACCCCAAGAAGTTTCGACAGGAGGGCCAGAAGAATTCTTGCGTCCTTTTGGTGTACAGGAAGAGGCCCAAGGGTAAAGGTCAGGTCAAGCCCAAACCTGTGAAACCTCTCGCCAAGTCTCCTTCGAAAGGTAATGTATTATTGGCAGGATTGTTCGTCTGATCTTTTGGAGATGAAGTTGGCAGTTTTATTATTATTATTATTATTATTATTATTATTATTATTATTATTATTATTTTATTTGAGAAGGCCAGTGGTGAGGAGAGGTCGAAGAGTTACCTACATGGAAGAGATGCATGTTAGGTGAAACAACTTGCTCGCACACCATGAGCAGTAATTCTCAATGCAGCAATTCAATGTTTTTGTTTATTACTTGTTCATGAAGTGTGTTGTTAACTTTATTATATACAGATCACAAAATCTTTCAAAAATTCTTATTGCGTTTTATCTCTCGTCAAATGGATGTGATCTCGTAGTGGCGTTATTCTGTACAAGGTTAATTCAGACAGACGTATTACCACAGTTTAATCGAAATGTTAAAATGGGACACTCAGAATCAAAATTGCCAATGTATAATCGGTAGTGTGGAATCGGTTGTAAGTAAAATATTTATAACATCACAAATGCTCAGCACTTGGTCTTGTAGAGTTTAGTTGAAAATATACTTACAATATATGGTCTTGTAATTTTTAGTTGCAAATATAGGAGACATGGTGGCCATGTATAGTTTATAAGCAAATATACGAAATAGTTACGAGTGAAAATCTAATGTACGCTCTCGTTAAGGTTAGTTGCGAATGTAGAGCATATGGCCAGGTAAAGTTTGATATCAAAATGTACAGCATATGAACAAGTAGTTAGGCAAAGAGAAGGCAGTTATTCTTTTGCTAAGGATAATAAAATAGAGGGAGTTTCATGTCTCTGAAACGTAATAATCTGAGTTTATTATTCTGAAGAAATAATGCCATGTGATACAGCTTGATTGTTTGTTCGATTTTTTTTTAACTATATTATTTTTCCTGTTCCTGTCTGAAGTTTGAACTACTCTCAAAGAGTACAGGAAGAGGTTTTCTAGGGAAAGGCCGCGTGAGAGAGAGAGAGAGAGAGAGAGAGAGAGAGAGAGAGAGAGAGAGAGAGAGAGAGAGAGAGAGAGAGAGAGAGAGAGAGAGAGAGAGAGAGAGAGACTTCATCCACTTCGAGTAAAAGGCATTTTCAAACGTGCGATAGCTCTTAACAAGATACCCTTCTTTCATTCACTCTAGCTCCCTTCCTCCATCTAACTAACTCATTTTTCTTCCCGTCCTTCAGTGCACCTTTTTATTTATTCCAACTTCTCTTCTCCTCAGTTACGGAACTCGTTCCGTAAGGAATGTGTCATTGAAAGTGCCTCATGTAAAGGAGTTTTGCATACTTTGTATAATTGTAGGTGTTAGGGTTCATTTTTTTTTTAAGATCTTGTTAAAGATCTTAAAGGACATTTAAGAATTCATCGGTTTCTATCATCACAAGACAAAGCAAGAAAAAGAACGAGATTACTTCCTTTATATTGTGACTGATAGTATGGGCCTATTTTTACCTTATGGGGTCATTTATTCCTCACACCGTTGAACTGTGGAACTCTCCCTGAGGATGTCGAGCAGTTGGAATCTCAAAAGTTCAAACGAAGATATAATGATTTGCTATCCAGGAACAGTTCCCCTTGTGTTTTGAAATGTACTTGCATTTTTAGTTGCTTATATTTTTAATTTACTAAATTTTTCTCATAACTAACGATCTTCTCTTTTTGTATTTCCCATTAACTTCTGGTACTTATCTCAAATGAACACCATATTCTTTGAATTTCAAGTCAGTGGCCCCTTTGGTGGGCTTGTTCCATATAAATAGGGTTCATCGTCTGAATAATGATGATGATAATAATGAGGATGATGATAATGATGCTGATGCTTATGAGTATCGGGAGAGAGAGAGAGAGAGAGAGAGAGAGAGAGAGAGAGAGAGAGAGAGAGAGAGAGAGAGAGAATTGATGCCAATTATCTTTGTTTCACGAAAACTTTCGTCTTAAGAAGATAAAGCACTGGGCACAGTTGATTCTGTGAGGATAGTTTAAAATACAGGATAATTTATTTAGATCTTGGTTATTCACTTATTAAACTGTGAAAAAAAAGTATCAGAAGAAAATAAATGACAAAATAGAAATATTTGTTTTGGAAAATGCTAATATCAGTTTGATTTATCATTTTAAATGATTACTTTTGTGTTTTGTTCATACATACGTAACTGTTGGTTTAAATTGAATATTGTTCACAATTTGCATCCTATAATGTTTGGTGTTTCCCCGTGATTTCAAGAACAGTTCATAACCTCGGAAAATAAGTAGGTTTGAAACCTTCATTTTGGAAAGCACCATTTTGTTAAAATCCTTATATATATATAAGGATTTTAACATATATATATATATATATATATATATATAATATATATATATATAGAATATATATATATTATATTATATATATATAATATATATATATGATATAAATGTATGTTATATATGTGTGTGTGTGTATGTATATAAATACATATATACACATGTTTGTGAGACAGTCTGTTCATGAGCGTAAGGTAAACGATGTTTTTCTTTTTAACTTTAAATTGAACTCAATACATTTTCCGTTCTATACGTTTTGTTTCAGCGTGTGTGGTTTATCATTTATGATTTTTTTCAGCGTTTAAAGACGCTCGAGAGAGAGAGAGAGAGAGAGAGAGAGAGAGAGAGAGAGAGAGAGAGAGAGAGAAATTGACGCCGCTCGTGGATGTAAAACGGAGCAAGGGTGGGAAAAGCCTCGTCATATTTGCATGGAGGCGACTCTTCGCTACACTCCCGTAATTAAAAGTCAACATTACCGTGTCATAAGGACTTTCTTGAATAACAGACCTAAATGCGAAAGAAGCCATGTACATAGACTTAACTCTGCTGACACGCGGTCTCGAGGGTGCGCAGCTCGGAGATGCAGCGTTGCGCTTGCATTCCCATAAAGTAGTATGTCCTTTGACTTTGAGGGATGTAGGCTGAAATGAGATTGAAGTTTGTATATATCTCCTTTTAGTGATCTTACAGGCTTCACTCAAAGTAATTAGGGATTTTCAGTTGCTATTAGAGAAAGCATACTTTCTTTTATGAAACTGTCGTGAAAAATACATAGCCATTTATTATTATTATTATTATTATTATTAACCAAACAAAACTTCTTTCAGTTTTCTTTGAAGATTGAAAAAGAAACCCACAAATTCAATTTGTAACTTGTTTACTTCTAAGTATTTACATTTAGTTTTACTCCACACTCGAGTACTTTCAGGCCCTTCTGTGGCCCATTAATCAAGAGATGTTGGGATGTTAGCTAACATCCCAACATCTCTTGAGAATGGGCAAAGAAAGGGCCTGAAAGTACTCGAGTGTGGAGTAAAACTAAATGTAAATACTTAGAAGTAAACAAGTTACAAATTGAATTTGTGGGTTTCTTTTTCAATTATTATTATTATTATTATTATTATTATTATTATTATTATTATTATTTTTAATGTAATTTCAAAATTGTCTTAAGACAATTCTATGAAATAGGCAACACAGCAGGATCGATCAGTGGCAAAACTCATCACTGTCTATCACTAAAACATGACCTTTGTTTAATTGCAATGGCTGATGTATCGTTTGTTTTCGTGCCAATCCTCAGTATGTATTTCTTTTCCGTTTCTAAAAGGTAAATGACTGTGGCCTTCATTTGTTGCAGAAGCAATTTGCCAGATCCTGATTAAAACAAATGATTGACGAGCAGTCATGAAATCCGCTGCCCGGTATTTCAGTGAAGTTCAGTGCTGTTCAGCATCTTTGCAAAGAAATGTGCGTTGTTTACTGATGGAAATTCCTCATTTTTTGGATATTGTAGAATGATTTGTGTAAAATACAAATGTTATCGGTGGGATGGGCTCTGCTTGTGAATCGATTTTGACGTTTTCGAAGCTTTTGTAGTACAATCAGAACGTCTGCTCTGTATTAACTGCGTAATTTGAATACTAAAAGTGATCAACCTCTTGTTATAATTATATGAACACAAACTGTCTAACCTAAAGTTGAAATCGTGGCACTAGAAGACTTGACAGTATTGCTTCTGTACCCCCTGCAAATGTATGGCGTTGATAGATCCCGTTTTCTTCCGGCGGGAAAAAATTCGTTCAAAAGAAAACTGGTCATTTATCTCTCTCTCTCTCTCTCTCTCTCTCTCTCTCTCTCTCTCTCTCTCTCTCTCTCTCCGTGTCAATTTATCGTCTATACGTCTATATCCTTTTTCATAATTTTTATAAAAATTCTATTCAAGATTTGGGTAGTTTCAACGGCCTCTTGTGTGCACGGTGTGCGTGTTTGTGTGTATGCGTGCGTGTACGTGTGTGCATGTGAGTACATGTGTGTGTATTTGTGCTTATGACGGCATCCCTGCTTAACCGTCACCGTAGCAAACGGTTTTCGCCCTAACACTATCCACACCTGCTGGCGGGACATTTAAACCCCTGGCTGGCGTCCAAAGGTGGGGGTTGTTTTGGGTGGGGTATGGTCGAGCCTCCGGTGCCCCTATTACCGGCTAGGGAAGGGGGAGGGATGGGTCATGTTGTGTTGCGGCTGTTGTCGCGATAAAGGTGTGTGTATGTGTGTGTGTGTTTGTCTGTGCGTGTGGAAAGGAAAGGAAGAAACCAAAGGGAACATCATCATCAGCATTGCATTTGTCGTCATCTATTTACAGTGGTTGGTTTAGTTGCAGTTTAGTGCTGCAGAGCCACTGGTGTCAGGCCGGAGACCTTGATAACAGTTATGGTGGTGGTGGTGGTGGCATTCAGTTGGAAGAGCGTGTGGTAGTGGTAGGGAACGTTTTAAATCGTGTGGAATTGCTTGGCGGCATCGCTCTTCTGATGAAGAGAATGGAAGAATAAAGTGCTGTGTATTGGAGGGTTTATTAATATACATACTAAACAATACACCGGAACGCGGTCATTTGTCCTGAAGGTAAGTTTACGTCACCTCGTGGTTATCATGATTTTGGCAGAAAATGGGAGCACTGTTTTTAATTTATGACGCGATAACTAGCTTTTGCTGCATGCATATTTGGATTTAGCTGTTGTAAATTTTGCATTAAAGCTCTGTTATAGGAGTCATTCAAAATTTGATGGTAGTTACCTACCCGGTCCGTTATTCGATTTTAAACCTTAACCTTTTAACAGGAACTTCCACCACGTGCCTCGGTATAGCCTATAGTTCTTAAAAAAAAAAAAGAGAAAAAAGTGAACATCTGCAATTTACAAACGCCATTCTTGTTTTGGTGTGGTAACATAATAAAATAAGTTTATCGAATATGTATTGAGGAGAGAATCATTGAGTATTATTTCATTAGAGACTGACAGTGATGCTGTCATCGTAATTATATAGAGTTGTGTGTATATTTAAGGCCTTTTTTTTTTTACCAGAACAGCTCTCGTACCTTACCTATTTACGTGAAATACGCTTGGAAGTAAGTTGTTTCTACGTATATCCTTATGGTACATTAATCATCTTAAAACTTGCATATCTACCTAACATCTTTAAAAGACAGCCTTGATATAGAGTAGCTTTGTGAGCAGCTAATCATGATTTTTCCTGTCATTAGATGAAGTTTTGTACCGCACTTGGATAAAGTTTCTTGTATATGGTAGAATGTTTTAATTATATTAGATTTAGTCATGTACTATTTACGTTTTAAGAAAAGCTGCAGTGAATAAATTGAAGAAAAAAACATTCGACGTTGTGAATAAAATATTGTGTGTGATAACTAAAGTCATACATTTTAGACTTCCTAGGCCTTGTTATGTTTACGAAGTGTCATAAGCATTTCTCCATGTTATTCTCCTACGCTTATCTTGTGATTGGTTTGACATTCACCTGTTGTCATTGGTCACCCTGTCTGTTACGGGCGTTGAATAATCCAAGTAGTTGGATATGACAGACCGTTGCCCATAATTGGAGGTACAGTATGCGGACGGATTTCAAGTGCGTCTTGTCTAGTTGTCGAAATGTGTATTTATAGAAACATGAATGGAATCAGAATCCTGAGGCGTATTACGAAGTTCCGATATTTAGTTCATAGCCCCAATCCTAACCTAACTTATAACCCTTCCTTCAGATTATACTTGCCCCACAATTAGTCCGTTGGGAAATGATTTAGGCGACAGGTTAGTAATATCGAATTTGTGGGTAAAGATTATTTTGATTTATTTGTCTACTACTACTCCTACTACTAGTGAATGCAATTGATTTGTCATACGGAGTGACACAAGGTTCAATTTTTGTTCATATCTTAATGCCTCTGTTTTGGCAACTGTTCCGTACGTGCATGATTGATGATTGATCTACTGCACATACACACATTAGCATGTGACGGCGAGGAAACATCAATACACATGATGTTGCATGACCACCTGGCTTTTGTACAGCGCACAGTTTTATATATGTGTGCGCGCGCGCGCGTGCTCGTATAGTGTGTGTATATATGTATATACACATTTGTATAATATATATTAATATATAAATATTATATATAATAATATTACATATCAATATATATAATTATATATATAATTGAAACTTTTTTTCAACATCGCACATTCTTTTTTTTTTTTTTTTTTTTTTTTAATCATGACACGCGTCTCTTTTCATGCATATACAGTAGCATATTAACAGTGTACCTATACGGGAGTAGTGGGGGAATATGAATATATATTGAAAGATATGTTTTTATTTTTTTCGTATGTGAAAATCGAGTGAAACTTTTTCAATTTTTGAAAACCTTGCTTAGGAGGGGATAGAATAAGTAAATGTGTGTGTGCGTGTGGGTGTAATTACGCCATTTCCCAAGACGGCATGACTACATCCATACGTAACGAGTGCCTTGCCTGGGCAATTTCTCGTTTATTTACCTTCGTAAATAGAAAGTTTATAAATAGTCGAAAGGATTTAGGCTTTAGTTGGCCATTAAGGTAGACGTATTACATAGACAAGTCGAATTGCAGCCCCGCATATGCCAGGTACGTGATCATAGGGACAGTTGTACACTTCGTATCACGTAGTCTTCTTTATATTGAATGTCAAATATAACTTTGACCTAAAGCCTCAATGACCTTACTAGAGTGTATTCTGTTTATTCATTAACATAGAAGGTACATCCCCCCCCCTCCCAACCCCCCGTGTTCCAGCAGGAGATATCCCTCTTTCTTCAGGCTCCTAGTAAACGAAGTCACGAGCTGACTACAAAATGCGTACTTTCGCCGGCCCCGTCTTCCCCTGTCCATTGCAGCTGTCAGTGGATTAAGTGCTTGTTATGAAAAAATACAGAAAGGGGCAAGTCTTCTCTTTTATATGCATCACTGTATATTCATGAACTTTTGTTGAGGTGATGCGAACAGATATTGCACAGCGATTGTAGAACTTTGGTTTCACATTTTATTTTTATTTTCTTGTTTGGAGCCAGATTTTTATTTCGGATTTAAGACAGAGAAAAAGATTAAAATGCTGTTAAATAACGACATTGATTGTTATTCCAAATGGTTTCGTTTGTATTTCTCTCTTCCCAAAAGTTTACTTTTTTGTTTGTTGTCGTTTTTAGCATTATTGTATTACGTTTAAGTATTGACGATACTGCACATATTTTATATATTATTTGCTCCATCAGTCACGGATTTTGAAAATATCTTATCGGTAAGATTACTTCGTTCCTAATTAGTTAGTGGTGGTTCTTTTGTATGGAACATTTCTCTGTATGAAAGTACAGTTGAATAAGCCATTGTCATAAAACTTATCTCGTATAGATTAATCACACGTGGCTTTCCGCTGAAATTATGTCACTAATATTCATATAATGTTAATTTCAAATGAACACCGTATTCTTTGAAAGCTTGAAATTAAGTCAGTGTCCCCTGCGGGCTAGTCCCATATGAATATGATTTATCATCCAAATAATAATAATAATAATAATAATATAATAATAATAATATAATAATAATAATAATAATAATAATAATAATAATAATAATAATAATAATCCAAAGAAAACTCATACTCACATGAGTCAATAAAATAAAATGGAAAAGTAAAGCCACAATTATGTCTGTTTGATCTTGTTATTTAAAATACAAAGCAGAAAGTTTTCTATGGCCTGCACGGTCTAACTGACAAGGAGGACCGTGCAGGTCATCGAAGCTTTCTGCATTGTATTTTAAATAACAAGATCAAACAGACATATTATTGTAGCTTTACTTTTCCATTTTATAATAATAATAATAATAATAATAATAATAATCCAAAATGAGAATGAGGGGACAACAATCTATTTGTAAACAAGTCGTAAAAGTTTTTGCGTAGTCACTTTTTTTAATTATAGTCCGATTGACAAGGAGGACCGTGCAGGTCATCGAGAGTTGTCTACCTTATATATTTTAAATAACAAATCAAACATGCATACTACTGTGGATTTACTTTTCCAATAATAATAATGATAATGATAATAATACACATAGACGAGCCTGCCATGACAAACGTCAAATTCAACGCATGGAGACAAAATCGTTCAAATTAAAATTATACTTTTTTTCCCGCCGTGCTGCGAATAGAACTTCCCATGCAGCCGAGAGAAATGACAAAATTCCTTGAAGAGGAAACATGATGGAATTATTCAGCCTCATCTTTGGTGCAACAAATTGGCATCATCTATCTTTAGGTCAGGTTCGTCCTCCATTCCACCACTACAAATAGATGATGGTAGTAGTTTGGTTATTGGCCCTAAGGAAAAGACTGAACTTCTTCATCGAGCTTTGGATCTAAGCAGTCAGCTGAGGTTGTTCCTCTCCTTGATAATTGTCATCCTGAACCTATTCATTCAAGATCCGATTTCGCTCTAAAGATGTTAAGAAAATTCTGGATAATCTTGATAGCTGGGATGGAGAAGGCTCTGACGGTTTCTTCCCTTTTTTCTTAAAATAAATTCTAACTTGTTGTCTCCCAAGATTAGAAGATTCTATAGATTGTTATTTCGACGTAGTATCTTTACAGATGAGCGCAAGCGTAGTAATACAGTGCCTGTTCCAAAGAGTGGCATATCTGCAGACTGCAGTAACCACAGACCAATATCTTATTCTCCCTGTGCTCTCCAAAGTTGCTGAAAAAACTTATTTTTAAGCCACTATGTATATGTGGTATTTAAATGATTGTTAGCTGATAGCATGCATACAGGAAGCAGTTAGGTACCTGCGATGTTCTTTTAGACTAGACATGCCAATTGCAAGGGAACTTTGATAAGAGTTTTGAGTGCAGAATAATTCAGATAGATTTTAATGTTGCTTGCTATTCAGTAAATCACAAGGCACTTATTTATAAACTTCAGATTCTTAGAGTGAGTGGATATATTATAGGATTATTTTAAGATTTCCTTACAGGTAGGCATAAGCGAGTTGCTGTGGACGGGAACTTTAGTGAACCAAGACTTATTGTGTCTGGAGTTCCACAAGGCAATGTTCTTGGTCCACCACTATTATTTTTAGTGTATGCAAGTGATATGGTTGTTGGCCATGAAAAATGATGCAACACTGGTCGGTGTAGTAAGTCTTCACTTATGAGAAATGAAGCTGCCCTCAACCTCAAGCGGGGCATGGACCGGCTCGGGGAATGGTGTAGTCAGTGGGTATGAGGTTGAACTCCAATAAAATTAACACACCATTGATTAGCAGATCTCTCACAGATGCCTTACCCCATCCTCCCCTTCAGGTGGATGAAACTTTGCTGAATGAGTCTGAAGTTTTAACTATTTTAGGTGTAACTTTTGCCTCGCGAAAGTTAGATATTGTTCGTAAGGCCTTATATATTCATAACTAATAAAATCAGTGCAACCAGTTTTAGGTCATTTGTCCTTAATTTACTAGAATACTGTTCTAAGGTGCCGTTGTCTGCTTTCGCCAGAGATTTGTCGCTTTTAGATTGAGTTGTTCCTGATGTAGGTTTCTATTTCCGAGTACTAGCAGTTATGATTAGGACCATCGACGGATGGTCTCTTGTTCATCACTTTATCATATGTTTTATTTCACCAGAGATCGTTCAGATTCACAATTGATCCCAGATCCATTTTATCGTCCGAGAGCAACCAGATTCGCTGAAGAGCAGCACCAATATGCAGTAAATGAGTAAATGTGCCTCGCTGTCGAACTTCTCTCATCCACCGGTCCTTGATTCCTCACACTGTTGGACTGTGGAGCAGCCTCCCAAGGGAATCCGTGCTTTTGGAACTTCGGAAGTTCAAACGAATACTAATCATCTTGCATATGAATTCGTTTTTATCTATTTATTGATTTTTTTTTCTTTTTAATAAGTGGGATATTTTCTGTCTGTATTTCCCTTTACTTCCTCCTAATGAACACCATATTCTTTGGAACTTCCTCCTAATGACAATATATTCTTTGGAAGCTTGAAATTCAAGTCAATGGCCCCAGTGGGCTTGTCCGTATGCATAGGGTTCATCCACAGAATATTATGATGATAAAAATGATGATTTGCTAAGAAACTGAAGTTTGTTTAGTCTCCCAGACTTATGTGACGGTTGTGTTGGTTTTCTTTGTCGAGAGTGAAAGAAAACGTAAGAAATGTGAAGGTTTGACCGAGACTCGACCAGTTTGCTCGTGCCTTCCACACCAAGTCTCCTTTTAAACATGTTCGTGTTGACAGAGATCTCCATTTATTTCTGCAACGTAAGTGATAAACTAAACCAAATTCTATTACTTTTATTTCCAAAATAAACTGAATATTTTTTTCTTTTCGGAAAAGAAAAAAACTTTTTCAGCTATCGTTGGAAAAGTTGTTCAGTGGTGATTCTTGCTCTCGGAACGGTGACACCAAACTTTTCATTATCTTTGCAATTTAACCAAATTGACGCGCATTGCAGTGAAGCAATACTGTCCTGCAACGTCTTCTTGTTTTAGAGTTGCAAGGATTAAGTCAGGGAATGAGTAATGTACCTCAACAAAGTCTGGTCGAAATACAATTTTTAAAGGCGTTGTAGGTTGATTTTTTGTACATTTGTACAGTCATAACTCTTAATTGTTACTTTTTCTTTGTAAGTTTTCATAAATTTTTTTGTTTTTCTCAAGAGGCATTAGCGATGTCTTATATGTTGTTATCCCAGATGGTGTGTAATCCGGTTGTGAGCAGCAGGGTTTATATAGTCGGAAGTCAAACCCCTCTTTGTAATGAATGAATTAATTTTTTTTATGGTAGGCTTATGTAAAGTTATTGACATTGTCTCATATATGATTTTTTTTCAAGTTCGTTACTAATTTATTCCGGTTTCTTTTCAGGTAAGGAAAAAATGCTGTGGTTACTGGCGATGATGTCTGGGAATACTCATGTAAGTGTGCTAAGGTAGAATTATGTTGTGTCATAGTATATTAACTGAGAAAGAGAAGGACGCTTCCTATGCTTAGTATGATGATGCAGGATGAATAGACTTAACTTGAATTACCCTTTACTTTTTTCAGCCGTTACGTGAAGGTTTTGTACACGTGTATGTACGAGTATTAGGGTTGCGTTTAGAATTTCTCCTTTATTAAATACCTTTGAACAATTTCCCCCGAACTTGATATCTTTATTATGTAATAAAAATGGGCTGTTCGAGCTTTCATTTCGATATGTCCTAATGCTTGACTCTTTTGGGTATTTGTTTAACATGAAGGGGGAAACCAGATGGATAGAATCTAATCAATTTATTATCTGTATCTCTTTATGATCTATATTTTATTATTGTATGTGAAACATATACGTATACAATATATAATTAATAAAAAGGAGACCATAAAAGCACCAACATATAGAAAGTTAATGCTATATTTCAGAGAACCAACTCTCTCTCTCTCTTCAGGCAGGTAATGAATGAGGGTAAGAGTTACAGAAAGGTGGCATTTATACCAAGGGATCCAGAGGTCAGACGTTATGTCACTCTAGTTGACAATTTGGGTAGGTAAATATCTTGCCAGAATCCCTGATTAACGTCCAACAAAACCCAGTCCCCAGTGACCAGGCGTATATAGGCTTTACAAGTAAATCACGAGGTTAATACAGCACAAACGTTCAGTTAGGTACGACCAACAATGCTCGGCGATTTTTAACTATATAAATGACCATAATCACAGAATAAACTGGAATTTGTTATGTATAGTTTATAGTGGCAATTATTGGTTCAAAAACCAGTTGGTAGAATCAGCTTTGATTAAACAAAGAAATATGATAAACCTCTCAAAAAGAGCCTGGGACTAAGTTATTTTAGATAAAAATCATCCTCCAACCAGCAATTAAGAAGATTAAAGAAAGAGAGATTGGCAACTGGAGTGACGTGACGACTGTCCTCTGGATCCCTTGGTATGAATACCACCTTTCTGTAACTCTGATTGTTACGGGCTGCTCCAGGGGGCAAGAACCCCGGCTAGGTTTATGCTGGCTTAATCTTCAACAATAACTGACCCTCATGCATTACCCGCCTGAAGGGGGAGAGAGTTGGTTCTCTGTATTATAGCACTGACTTTATAGGGCCCTTTTCATTAGGTGGAATTCTGTTTTAACAGAAAATACCTTGCAGTCATATACACACACATATATATTATATATTATATTATATATATATATATATATATATATAATATATATATATATATATATATCTATATATATATGATATTATAATATATATATATATATATCATATAATATATATATATATATATCTAATATGAATGAAACAAGGAGTTGACCAAGAAGCGATTTCGTGATTTTCGCACCTCCTGAGAGTCAAGTGGTAAAAAAAATTCATCGGAACTGCGGTACAGTTTGGGAATCTCAGTAGACTAATGAGTTTTAGGTCGAAGAACATCCAAAGCATATTTTCAACTATTATGTTGACGGTTCGGTACAACTCTGGTACCATTTTCGAAAAATCAGCTGAAATAGCAAAGTCGCCGCTGTGGCAGCATTACATAAACATAAAAACTATCGTGAAACTGATTGTTTAAAAAAAATTATTTACAAATAGTTCGTTCAGTTTGTACTTTGTACATCCCTGGGCTGCTGTTGATGAAATTAATACGATTTTTCTCTATTACACACGATTCAACAATTTTTCTTTTCGTGATGTCTATAAAGGCCATGATCTCAAGCATTTCCCCAGTTGATGGTGTTATTGCATTCATTTGTATGCTGAAGTAAACAACTTGCAGTATTTCTTGTTCTGGCGTTATATTTATGTTGTTTTAATCTAGTTTCGAGATGCGTGCCACTCTGTCCCAATTACTCTTTATTACACTGATTGCAAGGGAACTTATATGTGCAACTATTCTTCTGTAGAAGGGGGAATCCCTGGTTAACATAAAATATGGTAGATGTTAGGATAGACTGTCAGTATATATATATATATAGTATGTATATGTATATGTATTTTATATATGCACATATATGTATATATATATATGTATATATGTGTATATATTATGTATATTATATATATATATATATATATATATATGATATATAGTATATATTATATATATATATTATCTATAAATATATATATCTATATATCTTTTACATGCTACAACCTTGGCCCAGTTTTCATGTTTAACTTTAGAGAATCAGAGTTATAAATTTCGAACGACCTAGTCAGTGCACAATTTTAATTAAAAGCCAAATAAGTAGTCATCCGTTTTAAGCTTTTGTGATATTTCAGGTCGAATGAATTCATGCAGTCAATGCAGTTTATGTTGAAGGTAAAACTGGTTGTTATCTGCTATGCACTCCTGACTACTCGATTTTTCGGACCTCAGTTGAGGTCATCCGAAAGAATGTTTAGTAAATCAGAAGCTGGAATTTTATTTTCCATATTAATTGCCTCCTAGAAGGAGATCGTTTCGTCTTTAACGTAAGGTTGGCAGGAGGAATGATGAAATCCTGTTACAAATACACTTTTACATATAGGAAGTTTATGCCAATGGGTCCCTAGATCCTGCAGTTAAAAGCTTATTGTATTATTATTTCTTTTTTGTTCTTGTACAAATGGGGATTTATCGAGAAGAAAGGCTATTTACGTTCATCTCATCAGAATTCTACGCTTTATTATAATTAATTAGGCAACACGTACAATAGTTAATTGGGGTAAATATTTAGTAAATCCTTGAATAAATTTCTGGCGTGAATAAAATATTGGCCTGAAAATATAACGTGTAAAACGTTCTCGAATATTTTAATTTTCTCTCTCTCTCTCCCTCTCTCTCTCTCTCTCTCTCTCTCTCTCTCTCTCTCTCATATGGAAATGTACACAGTGTATCGCTTCTATAAGTACGTATATTTGTATATAAATACGTTCATAAATACAGGAGCACCTGAGCTTAATCATTCACGCATAACAACAAGGGTAACAACAACACAGCAAAGTAGTTTGTAGGCTTACTCCCCGAGTAAGAAAAAAATAAGACCTTATATTAAAGCCTGCGGTTGAATAATCTCTAGGTGGAATACGGTTTGTGTTAGGGTTATACTATGACGATGGTGTTTATTATTACTATAATATGGTGTTTGTGACCTAAATAGATAATTAAATTTATTTAAATATGATATTTTTCTTCTTTTTAGACAACCCATAATGACAAATAATGTAATATAACTCTATATGTAATCTCAAAATAAATGTTATCATCTAGTGTCCACTTACTTCTGGTTCAACCTATACATACATATACTTGTGGTGTGTGTGTGTATATATATATATATATAATATATATATATATATATATATACATATATATATTGTTTGCGTTTTTAGACTTTATATAAAAATATTTTAATGTCGATGTTTTAAAAATTTCATATTCCCTTTCACAAATTTTATATTTCTGGCAAATACATTTTTTACGAAATTGCAGTTTCTAATGAACTTCGTACTTTTATTATTTTCCTCTTTTTTTCCAAGCTTTACAAGGTCGGTCCTTCCTTGTTTGGATTTTACCTACATCTTTATCTATATATTTGTCTATTTGTTATTTTTTTGGAATTTTTATTAGTGATCTCTTCTTTCTGTATTTCCCATTATCTTTTGTTACTTGTTTCAGTTGAACGCCATATACTTTGGAAGCGTGAATTTCAAGTCAGTGACCTCTGTGGGTTTGTTCCATCGGAATAGGGTTAGTT